>NC_057801.1:102266480-102272826 GCF_018294505.1 Triticum aestivum
CGACCTAACCCTAGCCTCGCCGTCCCCCTCCCTCCCCCATCCCCTCCCCGCCGCCACCCGAGGCGCTCCCCGGCGTGGCTGCCAGTGAAGGAGGCGGTGAGGATCTGCTGCTCTGCGCTACAGGGGGCCTTGGATCTCAGGGTGGCGGCCCTGATTGGCGAGGGCGCGCCGATCTCGTTCGGTGGATGGCGTCGCCGGTGCTGGCCGTCCCCACTGGCCGTGTGGGCGGCGGTGGGGTAGTGGAGGCTCGTCGCTGCTGTGGGTTGCGCCGCTGGCCTCGATTGGCTTGCTTCCTAGTCTCCTCTCCTCTGTTGTGGTCCTCCCTCGCCGATCTGCGCACTGCTCCTCCAGGCCGCCAGATCTGGCACATGAGGGTTGGTGGTGGCTGTCCTAGAATGGGGGAAACCCCTGGTCGACCTCCCGTCGACCCCGACGACAGCGGCGCTCCGGTGTCGATCTCCCTCCTGAGGGCGTGTCGGGCTTCTTCGTCACCGCCTTCCTCGTCTCCCACGATCCTGGGCGAAAGCCTCGGCCTTGTTGGCCGAACGGCGGTGGCGCTGTGGCGTCTCAGTCCTCGTTGGAGCGTTGTTCAAGGGAGGGTGAGGTTGTGGTCTCGCAGTAAGGTGCTTGGTGGCGGCGGCGTTGCTCTGCTCTCCGGGATGGCGACTATGGTGGTGACGAGGTGGCCTCCCAGCAATCCTTCAATGGCTCTTCATATAGTTCGGCTCTGGGCAGCCGGCCGGTGGACGGCGTCTGCATGTTGTGGCATGGTTCAGACGTAGGGGCGATTGGATCTCCCCTCCGGCAAGGCTCGGGGCGGCTAGATCTGGAGCCATGCTTTTCTCCACGCAGCTCGGGTCCTCTCGGTCTTCACTTGTGCAGTCTACTGTTTGCAGTTGCTCCGCTGTTCTAGCTTGCGTAGAGTTCTCCAGCAGCTTGATCCTGTTTTCGTTGTGGTGGTGCCTTGCTCGCCATTGCTCTGCTTAGCTTTATAATGTGTGGGCACGCAACCAATTTTCTTTCAGTTTTTCTTCAAGCTTTCGCCTTTGTATCAGCATTGTTGTATCCTAGCCGGTTGATGGCTTCATTAGTTTGAAGTCGGGCTTTATGCCATTTCTCTAAAAGTGGAGCAGCGAGCGTCGAGCCGAAGTGTACCGAGCCGATTATTGTAGCATCAATTTTTTAGATTTTTTCAGTTGGTCCACTGCAGGAAAAAAACGAACTGTAGCAGCCAATGGGTTGTAGCGAACTGTTTTTATTTTAAGCATTTTTGGAAAATATGATTACCTAGATAAAAACATGAACAATATTGAAAATTCTGAAAAAAAAATTAGAAAAACACGAATATTTTTTTCCAATTGTTAAGATTTTTTAAAGGAAACAGTTTCCAAAAAAATACCTGGTTTTTTTTGAATTTCTGAAATTAAAAACGGGAAAACTCTTGAAAATATGAAGATTAAACATCTTTTGAATATGTGAACAAATTTAGAAAACAGAAACTTTTCGAAATTTCAAAACAAAATTTTGAGAAACACGAACATGATTTGAAATTCCCCAAATATTTTTTGAAAACACCAACTTTTTATGAATATGTGAACAAATTTGAAAACAGGAACACTTTTCGAATTTGATTCGAAAAGTAACAGAAAAAAGGAAAAAGAAAAAAAAAGGATGAAAAGCCGGATCAAGGTTCCTTAAACCGGTTATGAACCTTTTGCCAAAACCAGTGGCTCGCTCCTCTCGAATTCGAATTCCTCGATTGATAGACGAATTACCACTCCGATCTAGATCCAGTAGCCCCACGCTAAGAAAGACGACAATAACGGGAACACTGGCTTCTTCTCGAGCGCACAGCTGATACAATGCCACAGCTGTCTGCTGATAGCCATGGCTGCCTACGCGATCCAACAGCGACGGCGCCTCCAGCCGCCGACAGAACCTGGTCTCTGGCGTTCGAAATTGTTAGAGTTCTTCTCGAACAAGTCGCTGGTGAGCGGGCGAGCTGGCCGAGCGGCGACGGCAAAGCTGCAGGTGGCTCGGTCGAAACCGGTACATAACCAGTTACCCACACGTAAATAGAAAAAATGAAAAGACAATCAATAAAAATGAGAAAGCGACTTGGTAATCACAGTTTATGAACTGGCTGCAATTTTGTGAAGCCCATCTTGGATCTTGGGGGGTGGCAAGTACTCCCTCTGTAAACTAATAAATATATAGTTCAAAAAAACTAATAAATGTAAAAGATCTTTTAGATCACTACTATAAGATCTTTTTAGTGAGCTAAAAGATCTTATATTAGTTTTCAGAGGACTAATAATATCTAAAAGATCTTATATTAGTGTGAAAACTAATAAGATTTTCTATAGTGATCTAAAAGATCTTATATTAGTTTAGAGAGAGTACTGACCTTTTGTTTTACTAGTTTCACAGAAGGGAATTACCAGAGCAAGTAGTCACTGTCACAGCCCTGTGGGCAACGAGGCAGCGACGACATGCGCATACCCACCAACGTCAAACCACATTATCGGTCTCACGCCAACAACCTGACAGCTGAGTATCAAAACCATATAAGTTAACAGGCACCAATGTACAAGGGGATGATTCGCCATCACACCTCACAACGGCTCAACATGTGATAGAAATAAAAATAAATGGCTGGAGAATATCTCTACCAATTGCTTGTTGAATGAAAGTTTTTACAGCAAGACATAACACAGCTACAGCAACCCACGAAACAAGTCGTCCTAGCGCACTTATTTCCATGGCTCAGGCACCAAAGAATGGACCGGCGACCGGCATAACTCAATCTCAATCTAGAATCAATGGAGAGGAAAATCGGTTATTCTGCTTCCTCTCCTGCCCTAAGCCGCGGCGGATTTGCACACCGGGCATGCGTTCTTCACCTGCAACCACTTCTTGATGCAGTCAGTGTGGAAGTCGTGCCTGCACTTCAGAATTCCCAGGAGATCATTGTTTTTGTACTCCTCCTGCCATAGTTCAAAAATCATAATCGGAATTGGACGAGCAAATGATTCAGGGCATGGCTGTAACGAATTGTTCAACGTGGAACTGGAAATTAGGAGCACAAGAAATTCATACCAGGCAGACTAGACAGCGCCCATCATCTTCGTCGTCTTGTGCCTCATCGGAACTGCAACAGACCACTTCTTTCACACAAGCTGAAATCTTTTCGTCGGCAAGGCCGGTGTTCACAGTACCTATGGACTCCTCCAAGGCCAACAGTTCCTGTACATACAAGACGGAAAAGGTTAAGAAAAGTTCCTGAAGTTTCCTGAGTAGAAGAAGCAAACGACCATCTCTATACCTCGTAACTCATCTCATCAATGTTCAGTCTCAAGTCCCTGTGGGGGTCAGCAGCTGCTTGTCTTGATTGTTGATAGAAAGCCAACTGCTCCATCATAACCCGCTACACAAACAGCAGCTAGATCAATAAAAGTATTCAAACTTACATGAATACCAGCTAAATTACCTGAAAACAGGAAAAAAGACCTCTACCTGTGTCTCAGCGATCAAATGGAATGAGCTCCTATCTACGAATCTATTCCTTCCACTGTTGGCATGCGCCATGGATACCCTTGCATGCCTAGAAGGTGCAGCAGTACTGATAGGAGATGGCAGATTGATGATCCTCACGGATGTAGAGGTAGCAGCTGGATAGCTCGGAATGACTGCATCATGGGAAATTGCTCTTGAGCCAGAGGAAACTGTGGAGGATGGATGGCCGTAGCTAGGAATGGCGCCACCATGAACAGCTCTAGGAGCAGTAAAGCCACCATTAGCAAATACCGCACTGTCTGAAGATCCATGGACAGTTGGGGCAGCAGCAGCACTTGAGCCATGAACAGCTCTAGGAGCAGGAAAGCCAGCATTGGCAAACATCGCACTGTCTGAAGAACCATGGACAGTTGGGGCAGCAGCAACACTTGAGCTGCTGCTATGCATAGGATGATGGTAGATCCTACCAGTGATCCCAGTGCCACCTAAACACAGTCGAAATACATAGACTGTGAGTTTGAAAGACGAGAAATTTGTAAATAGTATAAAAACAACAACCTCATACGCTATATCATATACAAGATGATTAGGGCCACTAATAATCCACATTTTTTTCTGGTAAAATTGTATCACAGGACTGAAAGGCAGCAGCAGGTAACTAGTAAAATAAAGTCACAAAAGCAACCTCATACCATAATTAAAGATGTGAACGAAAGACCACATGAGATGCATTAGCAAGACAATAAAGACGCATCAAGCACATTAAGCAAAGAATTAGTTACTAACCTGAAGGTAATGTTCTTGTTGGCACAGAAAAAGGTGCTTGGTTCCTTCCTGCTGACGTACTTGCAAAAGCACTTGTGGTTGAATGGAATGGCAGCTGATGATTGCTACTTGGTGTGTAAGTTGAAGCTGGCCTAGCTTCCAATGAAATATTAGCACTATCATGGCGTGCTCTGACATTCCTCTGAGATACTTCTTGATTAACTAAGTGTTGGTCAATCCAGTTGCTTCGACCAATGTTTAAAGGCATTCGCGGATGCAAAGGCTCGGTAAGTGCACTAGGATTTGGCTGCACAAAATCAGAGAAGTGACTGTTGGAGGAGCTGCCAACATAATAGTCAACAGCGTCCATTCCCTCCACTGAAGGAAGGAGGTTCTTTCGCTTCATTGCAACCATTCTGTTGTCCACATGGGAACTTAGGGCAGGTTTCGGCTGAGCATCATATGGTACATGGCCGCTGGATCTTGCAGTGCAATAGGGAACAAATGAAACATGTGAGGTCCCTAGGTTCACAACTCTATGACCTGGAAACTGTGTAGCATGACTTGAAGATGGAACATCATTTGATCTACTTGCCATACTCCCAAAGCCTGGAGGACCAATTCTAAGGGGTGCATCACTACCCGAATGCTCAAAAAGCATCTGACCTGAGATTGAAACAAGAGTGTTACTATTTTATCACAACTAAGATAAACAGCAGAACAGAGCACAGGTGAAGAGCTACCTAAAGGCACAGGTTCATTGCCATGCCCATCCCTGGGTTGAGTATGATCCATCTCTGGCGCTTGGAGATGGTTCAGATGATGTCTACCAAGAAACAGCCCTGTCTGGTTGCCCTTAACCTGGAACCACAAATTGATTGAACATCAATAGTCTAGAATCAGACAGCAATGCTAGTCTCACTGAAAACAATGTGCTAGCATGAAGTTGAACACGGATTATGGACTGAGCTACCGCCGCATCTCAGGTATCCAAACATGAAACTGACTTTCATATACTCATACAAAGCTAGGAAGGTAGATTGATTAGTAAATCCACCCATTACTTTAGTGAAAGAAATGGACTTTGTGCTATATTATTAGGTAATTAGCACTTGAAGGTGAGATATTACGACAAAAGGAGGGGAACATTGCCCTTCTAAATGGAGTATATTAGCTTCTAACAACAAATTCTTGTTCTAGAATTTAAGTTCCCCTAGAAATAGCAGCTGATAGAAACAGGGCAAGGTTATCAGTCAATAGATGCACGGGTAAAACATGTTATTTGTAAGTTTTCTTTGATCAATTAACCAAAAGCGACCAAACTGATTGCTGAGAGCAGGGCAGCAAGGGTCATTAAGCAAACCCATCAGAGTGCAATCCATATGTTTCCTTTGTCAGACGGGGAGCAGCCTAGCATGCGCATGACTGACTCTGCTCTATCATCAAATTAATCTTATCTAGGCGAGAACTAAACAGTACAAACAAGCATCCCGTCCCACGCCAACAAGAGCATACCGACAGATCAATCCACGGCCAAGAATGCTTATTGGTGCCAGGGATTCTACAACAAACACCGATTCCAGAGTTTTGAACCTGGCCCCAGATACAGCAGGTGATAAATAAAAACTACGGCATGCCTATCCGCGAACAGGTGCGCGAGTAAAATTTCAAATTCGTTGGATGCGGTACCCAACGCGACTAAAATGGTCGCCGAGAGCGGCTCCTCCTGCTACACGGCGCCTAACACACAAGCAAGATACTACTCGTACTATAATTGGAGAGAAACAGCAACTAGTGGGAATCAATCAAAAAAATCAGGATAAATCTACACGTTTCCTTTTTGAGACAGGGGAGCAATCAAGCACGCACGTGACGGGCTCTGCTCTATCACTAGCCAGGCAGGCTAATCCTGTCCGGGCAGGCGGCCAGCTAAACGGCGCAAACACGTATCCCGCCGCTAACACGGATCAAGCCACCCACCGCACGGCCGCCGCCGGGGAGGGGGGGCGCCAATCGCAGCCGCAACCGAAAACCAGAGGGGGTACGGCAGAATCGGCCGAAACGG
>NC_057801.1:102273163-102284668 GCF_018294505.1 Triticum aestivum
GACGCGGGGCTGCTTCGTGGGCTCTGCTGCTGGGTTGTACGCAGGGAAGAAACAAATTTGTCCGCGTGGGTGGGGAGGGAGGGAGGGAGGGAGGGAGACGGTGGGGGCTGGGGACGACGGGGCAGAGGGGTATTTATAACGGGTGGGAGGGAGAGGGTGAGAGCAGCGTTGGCGTTGGCGTTGGAGAGGCGGAGAAGGAGTAGCGTACCTCGCGTGGGAAGGGAAGGGGAGCGGGCCCCGCCTCCCCCTCCCCTCCTCGCCACTTTACTGCCAAAAATAAGCGTCTCCCCTGCCTTCGTTTTCAAAATTCGAACCCCCGGGCCCGCGCG
The DNA here is from genome assembly GCF_018294505.1 of Triticum aestivum. Taxonomy (NCBI): domain Eukaryota; kingdom Viridiplantae; phylum Streptophyta; class Magnoliopsida; order Poales; family Poaceae; genus Triticum; species Triticum aestivum. The sequence continues at coordinate 102,273,493 of NC_057801.1, forward strand.
CCAGCGAGGGGCCGCACCGCACCCGGCACGCAGCGGCTGGGCCACGAGGCGTCTGGACAAGTAGGGGGCCACGCGGATGACGCACGTGTCGCCGTATAGACGGCGAGACGCGGCTCGTAATGGTACGTATTAGGGTCGCATACGGATACACGGGAAGATACGGTGCGGGGTAGGAGGAGGCGTGAGGGGTGGGCCCCGCGTGTAAGGAGGGATTTGACTCACGGCGTTATTGGCTGCTTGCCTTTTTCCTGTGGACGGACGCCTTTCGCCTTTGCTTGAAAGGCTCTCCTTTTGGCCTGGGTGCGACACAAACACCAACTGCATTTTGGCCATGACAGGGCAGAGCCGGGTAAGATCGGCCTACCTATAGCTGTGCCTTATTTCTTTCCCTTTCTCTTGTCACCTTCGTAGCCAGATATTGCTAAACAATTCTTCTCTTCTTCTCTCGCGTATAATGCTCGTATATGTGGCCCTTAATTACGATTATTTAATAATCATCATGTGTATGCGTCTGCTGCAGCGTATATCTCGATTAATCCAGCAACATATACATGGGCAATAAATTAATAGTACTACGTAATCGCAAAAAAAATAGTAGGTGATTGAAATCTCGGTTCGTCCTTACTAGCACCAAGATCTTTCAAAAATTGGTGTGTGGATTTCGTTTTGGATTGTTAATATCTTTCCCGTCTCTGTGTTTACGGGTGGTTTGACGTTGACTCTCGCTCGTAGCGGGGAGAGGCGCACGGAAAGGTCTGCGTCTCTCTCTGTCCATCAGTCCATGACCATGGCCCATGGCTGTCGTTGGCCCATCCGGGGCCCACGAGTCGGTGGGGGTCAGCTACGACGTGGCTGTCTTTTCCGTGTGCCCGGCTCGCGCCCGCGCTGACGGAGGGCGGGCACGCCGGGGGTACGTCGTGCACGTGGGCGGGGCTGACCTGTGGGGCCGGCGGAAAAGCGCCACCCAGCTTTGCCATTAGTCTTGCGCACCACGTACGTGTCGTCTGGCGTGGGGCTGGGCTGGGCTGGAGCCCATCATCGGTTCCTCCGTAGTCCGTGCGAGAAAAACGGGATGCCAGGGCGCTGCAGCTGCAGAGAGAGAGAGAGAGAAGCGGGCGGACGCGACCCAGAGAGCAAGCGAGCGGCACGGAGCGGAGAGCATCCGATCGATGTGTGTGTGGTGTGGCGTGGGTCACGTTCCATCGCGCAGCACGCGGGCCTACGGCTACGGACGGAGCCGATAGATAGATAGATAGATAGCCCCTGACGCCTGAGGACTAAAAGCAACCCAGCTGCAACACGCTACTACGCTATGCCACGCCAGGCACTAAAAGAAATCACAGGGATAATTGGTGCTCCTAGCCGCTGCTCGTATTGATGATGAACCTAGCTTGCGCCGAGCTGCCCGTCGATAGATGCGTATGCCCCATGCCCGCGTCAGTACTACATTGATCAAGAGCCTTTTTCTTTTACTTGGTTGAAGAGTGACTTTTTTACTCAACGAATATTCATCTGGAAATATGCTGGGTATACGCCCTCATTTCGCCCTGGCCAACTAAAACTTCTCAAAGCCTTCTCAAAATGAAAATAATAATGCCTGAAAGGAGTACTATTAGTAAGTTTCTGAATCACGAGCGGCGTCTCACTCGCCGAAACTGTTCGGCGCAGTTTTTTACTGCGGGGGAACTGTTCCGCGCAGTTACGGAGAGAATGCAGGGTCTGGTGTGGTCAAGCCATAGACGGTAGAGAGACACGGTCTGTATGTATGCCCCTTTTCTGTGTAGAAATAATCTACAGGGTGGTGATGTCTGTCTGACTGTCTGAAAAGGATTTTGCCATTAACGCCTAGTGCGCACAGTACTGAAGGAGCTGCAGGTCTCCGGTAGCTGTGGCCTAGTCTGAGGCTGACGATAACTTGGGGCAAAAGGGAAGGCCGTGTGTGAACTCGCTGACCAGTTTTCGGCGTCTACAGCCTTTACAGGGCGTCGTGCGCGTTCTGGCCAACACGCCCCGGATTGGCATTTTGACCATGGGCTGACAGTGAATCGTACGTGAGCTATTGATCCGATTGAGTCTACTACTTTGGTTAACATGAAGCTTAAGGATCCCTTGATTCAAAAGAATTACGTCATCTTTAAAAAAAAACGAGAAGTCTACGAATCTTGACGGTCTCACCAACTCCTTGGAGGTGTGCAGATTGGTAACTCATGGATGAAAGTCTTGCTTGGCTTTTGTCGGGCCGGCGGTGGTGGCACCTGTGGATGTTATTCTCCTCTTTGGAGGCGTCGTCAAGGTGTGTTAGTCATTTCCCTCGCTCTATTGGAGTTGGTGACTGTCTCCGGGCGAAGCCTTGATCCGGAGTTGGATCGGCACTATGGCGGCATCCTCGATGTCGTTCCTCTGTTGGGAGCATGGTGTTTGGAGACATGGTTGCTTCCTTGTTATTCCCCTCCGGTGCTCATCGCGGTCCTTTGCTGATCCTCAGTGGTGATATGTACGTCCATCATCGGTGTGTCCAAGACGGTGTCTCTCTTGGATCGGATCGAGTCTTGCCATCCACTTGCCTCTTTAGGCATCAGAGGGTGCGTTGACAAAAGAAGCTCAGCGGAAGATGGTCTTCGGAGGCGACCGGTGTCGGTCGGGACGCGGTGTTGTCTTTCAGCTTTATTAGATATGTTGCGTTCTATGATGTCTTTTACAGATTTACCACTATCGTTTTGGGGTTATGCATTAGAGACAACCGCATTGATGTTAAATAGGGCACCGTCTAAATCCGTTGAGACGACACCATATGAACTATGGTTTGGCAAGAAAGCTAAGATATGTTTCTTAAATTTTGGGGATGCGACGCTTATGTCAAAAAGGCTTCAGCCTGATAAGCTCGAATCTAAATCGGAGAAATGCGTCTTCATAGGATACCCTAAGGAAACTATTGGGTACACCTTCTACCATAGATCTGAAGGCGAGACCTTTGTTGCTAAGAATGGGTCCTTTCCAGAGAAGGAGTTTCTCTCGAAAGAAGTGAGTGGGAGGAAAGTAGAACTTGATGAGGTAGTTGTACCTTCTCTCGAATTGGAAGAGAGTACATCAGAGAAAACTGTTCCCGTGATGCCTACACCAACTAGAGAGGAAGCTAATGACGATAATCATGAAACTTCAGATCACGTTACTACTGAACTTCGTAGGTCGACTATGGCAATCCCTCAACGTGCAACAAAGAGTCACTCCAAAGTTCCTATCGCGGAGAACATAAGATGAAATTGCTTGTAGGGTACGAAACCACCTCAAAGTTATCCTTTCCGATCAATCCATTGAGCTATTCCTATAAGTGTCACAAACAACCCTAGAGTTCGTAGTAAGATAACACCATATGATACACATCAATCAACCCTAATGTCACCTAGATATGTCACCACAAGTATCCATGGGTCCATTGTACGATATGCATCAAATAACTTCAGATTCATAATATTCAATCCAACACAAAGAACTTCAAAGAGTGCCCCAAGATTTCTACCGGAGAAACAAGGACGAAAACGTGCATCAACCCCTATGCATAGATTACCCCAATGTCACCTCTGTGAGTTGAGTGCCAAAACATACATCAAGTGAATCAATAGAACACCCCATTGTCACCACGGGTATCCCATGCAAGACATACATCAAGTGTTCTCAGATCCATAAAAGTATTCAATCCGATAATAGTGAAATCTCAAAGGTAAAACTCAATTCATCGCAAGAGGATAGAGAGGGAGAAACACCATATGATCCAACTATAGTAACAAGGCTCGCGATACATCAAGAGTGTGCAAAATCAAGAACACGAGAGAGAGAGAGAGGGAGAGAGAGAGAGAGAGATCAAACACATAGCTACTGGTACATACCCTGAGCCCCATGGGTTAACTACTCCCTCCTCGTCATGGAGACCGAAGGGATGATGAAGATGGCCTCCGGTGATGGTTCCCCCCTCCGGCAGGGTGCCGGAATAGGGCCCGATTGGTTTTTGGTGGCTACAGAGGCTTGCGGCAGTGGAACTTCCGATCTAGGGTTCTTTTCGGGGGTTTCCGTATTTATAAGTATTTTTGGCATCGGTCTCACGTCAAGGAGGTGCCCAGGGGGTCCACAAGCCATGGGAACGTGCCTCCTAGGCTTGTGGACTCCTCGGTCACTCGCTCGCCCAGCTCCGGTGTTTCAGGGGTCTCTTTTGGTCCATAAAAAATCACTGTAAATTTTCAGCCCATTCCAAGAACTTTTATTTCTGCACAGAAAACGACACCGCGGTAGTTTTGCTGAAAACTGCGTCAGTACGGATTAGTTCTAATCAAATCATACCAAAACCATATAAAATTGTTGTAAAGATGGCATGAATACTTCATAAATTATAGACATGTTGGAGATGTATCAACACTTAATAGGACTTTCACAAAGCACATACCTTGACAAAGTTTTGAAGAAGTTCAAATGGATCAGTCAAAGAAAGGGTTCTTGCCTGTGTTACACGGTGTGAAATTGAGTCAGACTCAAAGCCTGACCACTGCAGAAGATAGAGAGAGAATGAAAGTCTTTCCATATGCCTCGGCCATAGGTTCTATCATGTAGGCTATGTTGTGTACCAGACCTGATGTGTGCCTTTCCATAAGTTTGGTAGGGCGGTACCAAAGTAATCCAGGAGTGGATCACTGGACAATGGTCAAGAACATCCTAAAGTACCTGAAAAGGACCAAGGATATGTTTCTCGTTTATGAAGGTGACGAAGAGCTCGTTGTAAATGGTTACGTCGATGCTAGCTTCAACACTGATCCATATGACTCTAAGTCACAAACCAGATACATATTTATATTGAATGGTGGAGCTGTCAGTTGGTGCAGTTCCAAGCAAAGTGTCATGGCGGGGTCTAAGTGTGAAGCGGAGTACATAGCTGCTCCGGAAGCAACGCATGAAGGAGTCTGGATGAAGGAGTTCATATCCGATCTGGGTGTAATACCCAGTGCATCGGGTCCAATGAAAATCTTTTGTGACAACACTGGAGCAATTGCCTTGGCGAAGGAATCCGGGTTTTCACAAGAGAACCAAACACATCAAGAGATGCTTCAACTACATTCGTGAAAAGGTCAAGGATGGAGACATAGAGATTTGCAAAATACATACGGATCTGAATGTACACTACAAAAAAATACACTTCCGTGATGATACGTGTTTGTCACAGTAGGTCGCGTTTTTTGTCATGCATGTACATCCATGACGATTTTATGACAGAATCAAGATAGTCATACCTGTGTTGTCATAGAAGTGTTCCATGACATTACCAAAATTATCATCACGGAAGTGTCCACTTCCATGACAATAAATCGCGCGTCATAGAAGTGCTTTCGTCAAGGGTGACCGACACGTGGCATCCACCATAACGGAACGTCGTTAAGCTATCGGGTCCGGTTTTGGATCCGATGACCCGTTAACAGCCCGGACTAATGGGGATTTTCCACGTGTAAAATCATCATTGGCCAGAGGAAACACGTGTTGCCTCACCGTTGGGACAGATGTCATCCACTCATTGGACAGGAGGCGCCTATGATAGGTCGACACGTGGCACGGCCCAACAGTGGCCCATTCCAATGAAAAAGGCCAGCCCAGTAAAAATTAGCAGGCCGGCCCATATAAGGCCTACTTGTGTCAGGTCCATTTAAGCCCACGTCCCATACGAGATGTGCCAATTCGGCCCGTTAACGATTTGACACCATTGCAGCCCATCGTCAGTCCGAGCCCGTTAACAGCCCGCTATACATTTGCGCTCAATATCGACCCGATGAGATTTCGGCCTGTTAACGACCCATTTAATGGATGGGCCAATTTTCAGGATGTACATCTTTTGGCCTTTTAGCGACCCATTTAAATGTTGGGCTAATTTCCGGCCCGGTGTGTCTTTCAGCCTGTTGACGGCCCATAAATCTGATGGGCCATTTGTTGTCGGACCTGAGTTTCAGCCTTTTAGCGGCCCATTTAAGTGTTGGGCCAATTTCTGTCCCGGTGTCACTTTCAGCCTGTTGACGGCCCATAAATCAGTTGGGCCATTTGTAACCGGACCTGAGTTTTGTCCTTTTAGCGACCCATTTAAGTGTTGGGCCAGTTCCCGGCCCTATGTGCCTTTCGGCCTGTTAACGGACCATAAATGAGTTGGGCCATTTGTAGTCAGACCTTAGTTTTGGCCTTTTAACGGCCCATGCCCTTCATGGTCCAGTACAAGCCCGCTGTCTCTTTCGGCCTGCTAAAGGCCTACAGTATAGTTGGGCCATATGTAGCCCAAACTTAGTAACGGCCTGTTAATGGCCCGTGAAATAAATTGGGGCCACCTGTTGCCCACTTCGATGTCGGCCGGGCCAACCATTAACTTTCGGCCTAGTAACGGCCCATTAACTTAATGGGTCCACTAAAGTTCATACATGTCTTTAGGCCAAATTAGATAATTTGAGCCCATTACGACGAGCAATTATGCACAGGACCAAAACCGATCAAGCAAAGGTACGGCATACAGGGAATAACGTTGCACATCCATCATATATTATAGGAAATTACATCCACTGGGCAATCAAAGATTGATGCCAGTGCAAATAAATGAGCAGAACCTAGCCATCTACAACGTCACAATCTACAACCTCAGCACAGATGACGCCCATAAGCATGTGGGCAAGTTCTTGCTGCTTTGCTACACTGTCTCTGAAAACATTGATCAGTTGTTGTGTCGCACGACTCTGCACCTCTGATTCATCCACCATTTCCATCATTGCTTCAGCCATTAATTGGTTCACAAACATACATTTATTCTGTTGCATTCGAGACAGAGGATACTGAACAGATTCAGATGGCGATTTTGGCAGGCTTGTATTATTGATAGTGGAGAGTGTCTTGACCACTGCATCATAACATAAATTAGGACGGGAACCAAACAGATTAATCATGAGTTATTGCCATATTACCTGGCCTAGATTTACTGGAAAGAAACAATGGGGTTGCCTTGCTGTTTTCAGAGTTTGTCTTCTTATCTTCAGCAACCTGCACAAAATTAACACACTAGCATTGCTATCATTGGCCAAGTCAGATAATAGGAAAGCAACATTGACACAACAAACGTTTGGGCAACTAGCCTACACCAAATTAACACAATATGACACAGCTATCATCAGCCAGGTAAGGTAGTACGAAAGCAACATTGACACAATGAATGAATGGGCAACCAGAGAAGCACTACAATTCAGTAATGTGCGTGATATGAGATAGTATATTCATGCAGCTCAGTATGCAAAACTACCAGGCAGTTTTCCTTACAAAAAACAACATTGGCGCCTTTAACATTTTGCTACAACTAATTTTAGATCAGATAAAGGTTAGATTCACAACGATTAACAAAATACATGTTGATGTAAAAATATAGTGATATACAACAGGTACTTACATCAGCATTGGAGCACAGAGAATTCCCGCAAGATATTTTCCTCGAATATGATCCCAATGGAGGAAGTCTTCTATCGTTTAACCTTATTTTCTAAAAGAGAGATGGGTAAGAAACATGTAGAAAATATGATCAAAATGCTATAAAATTTCATGATGCGAGGATACGCACACGCTTCTTAGAATGGAGTTAACATTCTTTTGCTGGACTGGAGCGGACTAGTTCTTTGGCCACTGGAATCTGCTTATTATCAGTGGGAGTTGGGTTTCTCTATGCTGGAGCAGTATCTATGAAAAATGGAGTTGGTTTATTATCTACTGGCGTTTGGATCTTTTGCAAAGACCTGGTTTGTAACCCTTCAGATTCTAACATAGCCGTCTTCCTCTTGCAAGCCTTATATAGAAGAATGGCGATTTAGTTATAAAACATGCTACAGCAGAGATGGAATAGGTACTGAAGAATAGAAAGGCATGACATATTGACATGTATTCCCTCCATCCGGAAATAAATGGATGGGTCTAGTCGTATTTCAGTTCTAGATACATCCAGTTTTATCCATTTCTGCGACATTTAATCCGGACAGAGGGAGTATGATGTAAGAGCTAGGGATACGACACGACAACACAGTAAAAAAACACTGAAAAAACCACTGCATAACCAAAGTATTCAAACCCACTGATATGAGATAGTACACTCATGCAGCTCAAGATGCAAAACTACCAGGCAGTTTTCCTTACAAAAATCAACATTGTGGCCTTTAATCATACATTTTGCTACAACTAAATTTAGATCAGATAAAGGTTGGATTCATGCCGATTAACAAAATACATGCTGATGTAAAAATATAGTGATATTCAACAGGTACTTACATCTACATTGGAGCAAAGAGAATTCCTGCAAGATTCTTTCCTCATAAACGATACCATTGCAGAAATTCTTCTATCTGTTAAGCTTATTTTCTAAAAGAGAGATGGGTAAGAAACATGTAGAAAATATGATCAGCATGCTATAAAATTCCATGATGCAAGGATACACACACGCTTCTTAGAATTGAGTTGACATATTTTTGATGGACTGGAGCGGACTAGTTCTTTGGCCACTAGAATCTGCTTATTATCAGTAGGAGTTGGGTTTCTCTGTGCTGGAGCAGTATCTATAAAAACTGGAGTTGATTTATTATCTTCTGGCGTTTGGATCTTTTGCAAAGGCGTTGTTTGTAACCCTTCAGATTCTAACATAGTCGTCTTCTCCTTGCGTGCCTTGTATAGAAGAATGGTGCTTTAATTATAAAACATGCGACAACAGAGAGATGGAATAGGTACTGAAGAATAGAAAGGCATGCCATATTGACATGTATACCCTCCATCCAGAAAAAATGGATGGGTATAGGCGTATTTCAGTTCTAGATACATCCTTTTTTATCCATTTCGGCAACATGTAATCCGGACGGAGGGAGTATGGTGTAAGAGCTAGGGATACGACAGGATAACACATCAAAAAAAAAACACTAGTTGAATGTAAAACTATATGCTAGCGGAATACGTACAGAAATAACTAAGGCAACATACATGTGTATGATTGGGAAAATAAGATGGCATTGCAACAGAGCACTAGAACAACACTTCAATGTAAAAAAACATGGTATGGCAGACAGATGAAGTACATACTGATGAATAACAATGCATAAGATATTCAGAAGCATGATGTCCAAATTAAGCAGATGGCATTGCGATAGAGTAGAATGACAGTACTTGAATTTGAAAACATGTTATCATGAATGGAATAGGTACTGAAAAACATGAAGGCATGACATATTTACATGCATGATCAACATGCTAAGCACATGGCATTGCAATAGAGTAGATACACTCCAGGACATTATATGCATGTTGTACCCATATCACAGGCCAAGTTAGAGCAAGGACCTTGTGGGGTGAAGAGGATTCATCATCTTTCTGCAAGTCTTCTGAAGAACTGCCTTTACATGTTCCATCATATTGGGTATCATTGACATCAAGTTTATTGGACTTTACATTGCTCCGTGAGGTTCTTGTGGATATATCAGTGTGTGCAATTATATCTGACATGCATGGAAGACAACTAGTAGTTAGATTTATGTAATGAGTGCCTGTAGGAGACGACATAAATAGTAGGACTGGGGTTAACTAGCAACAACAGGTCTCATAAACTAAAGGGAGAACACAGATGAAAGCTACAGAATATGTATCATTTGTACTCGAGATTAACTAGATGGCACACAAAAGTATTAAAGAACAACATAGGTAATACTAGAAGTGGTATAATACTATAATCACCAGCTTCTGGGATAGCATTGGCCGATGGATGATAACTATGGAACAACGTTACCTAAAGAACAAGTATCTTAGCTGAAATATGGAGCAGCGTGAACTCCTGAATAAGACTCGTAAGAGATCAGCATGAATATAAAGTAAAATGTGATGATCTATTTTCCATGCTTAGATGAATAACAAAGCCATAAATGTTGCACACAAGTAAGATGAGGGTACAACCTATCTGGCTGCCATCCATAGGAGTGAGCATCATGTGCTGACTTGTCCATGGCCGTGCAGTTGTTGTGGCTGTCCATGTCGGGCACGCGCATTCGATGCAGGGAACTGTTGAGTGGGGACTATAGCTCCCTTCTGGTGTATGCTTCCCTTGTTGGAGCAGCTGCGGTGAGTCGGAAGACGGTGTGTCTAAAGATGCAGATAACGCATAATGTTAAGAATGACATATCTCTTTGATTTGAAGAAATACACTAAGAGATCAACAACAAGGTATGAGAATGGTCACACGTCTGTTGACTGAAGACTAAATTGGGATCACATGATTTTATTTTATTTTGGTATTGTCCGATCTACGCCGGATGGCTTGATGGCCGTCTTGTGCCTCCCGGCTGACACTGTTCGAAATCTTCCCCGAAGAGCCAGCGACCAACGGCAGAGCAGCTTGCCTCCGTCGTCCGTGGCCCTGGCCAAAACCCCGCTCCCCGCCCCACCGCACTGCCGTGGTTGCGCCACCCCCGGGCCAATCCACAAAGTCTCCCTGTCATCCAGATCCGGCGGCGGCAGTACCTTCAACCCACGCAACTCTAAAGAATAGCCATCTAAGCGCTGCTTCCGCAGCGAACTTGCAGCCCCGCACCCTTACGTTAGACACCAGCCAACCGACAGCCTAGGAGCTCCGCCGCGTCGAGGGGTCCTGCTTCCCATTGGGAATCAATTGACCCAGAATAAAAATTCAGACAACTGACGCCTAAATAAAGTGATTTGAGATGAGGGTGCGACCTATCTGGCAGCATGGTGAAGTAGGCAGGTCCAGCTACTGAGTCGGTGAGGCCAGCGCGGTTGCGGTGGCGACCGGCGGCAGGGAAAGAGAGATGTCGTGGCGGTCGACGGCTACGTGGAAGCAGCGCTAGGACTCTGGACGGATCCGAAGTTGGAGCCGCTCCGGCGCAGTGAACAATGGCGGGGGTGAATCGGCTCCGGTACGGTTCACGCGGCCGTCGTCGAGGCAGCACCAGCGGCACGGAGTAAGAGGCACACGGCCCAGTGCACGACGACAATTGGACAGCGTCTCCGGCATTAGGGAGTAGGGAGGCTGTGAAATTGGTGCGGTGGGGGCGCCATGGAGGTGGGGCTGAGGTTTCGTGGCTCGGGAGAAGGGAGCTTCCCGAGGAGAAGGTGATTTGGCGCCCACGAGGTATGAATG
>NC_057801.1:102284854-102285893 GCF_018294505.1 Triticum aestivum
TGGAACCATGTCTTACGGACGCATTTGTCTGAAATGTAAGGGGGAGTTACAGTTTTACCCTTGCCTATAGGCTTCTCGGCTTGGGTCTATGTACTGAGGGTCGGGGATAGTAGAGTAACTTTGCATCTCCCCAAATAGTGGGCGGGAGCGATTTCGGGCGAGGAGGGCGTGTTTTGAACCATAGTGGGCGCGCGCGATTTCGGGTGAGGAGAGCGTGTTTTGAAATAGTGGGAGCGAGCTATTTCGGGCGAGGAGAGCGTGCTTTGCCGACCATGGTTTATGAATTATTCGGCACATGTCATTTCGGCCGAGGAGAAGGCGCACTTGGATGAAGTTACGAACCTACCCTCGATGTACAACGGGCCAATTGATGCGTGGCCCACATAGGACGGCAATTTCGCGTCTCCCATTTATTTTCTCGGGCGAATTCCACCAAGCAGAGAGGATGTTTAACGGTTCGTTCAAATTTTGGGAGAACGAGCATCCACGTCTACCTTACCAAGTCGATTCGAATCAAATTTTGAAATATTAGCTTGCCACTTCTTTTTTAGATGGAGAGATGATGCTTGGGAGTAATGTGTTTTTACATGCTCGTTGCTAGCGATTTACTATATGACAAATAGTTGACCCACTCAAAAACGCAAATCAAACCCAAAATGAAATATCTCGATTCAATGAAATAGCTCGTTCAGTAGGTCAAAATAGTGAACTAAATCCAAAATCGAACACCTCAATCGAGTAGCATGTTGTACAGTATTATAGTACTCCATGAACATGTTGAAAGTCAAATTAATGAACTTGTTTGATATACGCGTATATCCGTTCATGTGTGGATTGCAAACAGCTTGTTCTCCAATTTAAATATTTGAATGCAAGTTTATATCGAAACATGGTTTATATCAGTCTTTGATGCATAAAACGCGACCTCCCCCTCTACCGGACTCCTGTTCTCTCTCTCTCTCTCTCTCTCTCTCTCTCTCTCTCTCCAACAATCTTCAATTATGTCGCACGCATCCGACACAAAAACCTTGCTGGTCCC
>NC_057801.1:102286185-102319663 GCF_018294505.1 Triticum aestivum
ATGCATATATACACCATCTATATGTCTCTCTCGCACACTATGTATGATACTCTAGCTAGTCCAAGCTAGATATCTTGGGTGCACTCATCGTACACACACAAATTCCTTGGCTCTTTGCTCGTAACTCTCTCACGCACCACTATGTCATCTCGGAGCTCTTCCCCCCTCTCTCAAACTCTCCATCCACCTAGGTCACACATACACATGCATATCTCACTTGCACTCGATAGGCCCATCTAAAACTCTATCTCTCTCCCTCGTTCTCTCTCCATCTCACACACACACACACAATCTCATGCCCAGCTAACCAAGTATGATGGTCTCTCACTCAATTGGAGGCACACGTAGTCCCCCCTATATGTATATGACTAGATAATCTTAGTCTCCATCACAAACATGTGCATGGTCTATCTCGATTTCTCTCGGGGCATCTTTCTATCGCGCACGCACTTCCTCGATCTCCCACCCATATAGTCCCCTCACGATCTCGAGGGGATCTCTCTATCACAAACACACCCTCTCTCCCTCCCCATGCGTCCATGCCATCCATGTGTCCCTCTCGACCTTTTTTCCTTGTTGGCCAGACCTCTATTGGACATGTGCTACAGGGGTCTCTCTCCGTTGCAAACAATCACACACTAGCTATCTTCGTGTATCTCCTCGCCTCACTTTTCCATCTCGGAGATGCATGCGTGATATGTTTGCATAAGAAACGAAAAAACACACTCTCTCTCTAATTTATCGTTTGTTGTCACTTTCTCTTTCACACACATACTCTTTTTGCACACTTACTCATTCTCCTTCACACACACTTGATCTGTCTGGACTGAGGCACTCTCCTCCGTCCATAGCATATAGATTTATTGAAAAGTCAAACATCACAAAGTTTGACCATGTACGTGGAGAAAAAGAATTACATCTAGTACGGCAAACATATACCATTAGATTCACCATGAGATGTAGTTTTGTATGATGTATCTTTGGTATTGTAGATATAAATAACATTTTCGTAAACCTGATCAAAGTTTCCAAAGTTTGACTTCTAAAAAATTTACATGCACTGCATTATCGAGCGAATGGAATATCTCTTTCCCCCTCTCAACTATCTGACGCACCACTCAACCTTATTGGGGCTCCTCAATCTCTCTCAAACTTTATTGGTCAGTTTGGTTCGTGACCTGACCCTCATGCCTTGATGGCCGGTACTGCCTTGTGTGGACGTGAGATGTAAAATATTTCTGCGTGGCAGGCTTGTGTGGTGCTGAAGCGTTTGGTTCATGCCTGGGCCAGGCAAAGCATCAACGTCCCATCAATCAATCCATGCATCAATTATTTAATGCTAATATCCATCCATGTTGTTGTTAGCCTCGTGGCCGCATGACCAGGCACGGCCAGGCGTTCAAAATCGGTCGCTTGGGCCAGGCTACTTGCAGTGTCTGGAGTTCAGCCAGGCTAATTAAAGTGCAAGGTAACCCAGCCCAGGCGGGCTTTCTTTTTCACAGGGTAGCAACCAAACAAGCGTGCATGAAATCCAGCCACAACCCCAGGCCACGCAAAAGATGCTCAGGACGCAAGCCAAACTAGCCTTATATCTCCCTGGTTCACACATACACATGTCTCGCTCGCGCTATACATATAGACCCATCCAACACTCACCGCCCTTGTTCTCTCTCCATGTGACACGCACCCCCCTAAGTACCATAATCCCTCACTCCATCATAGGCTCTATTTGGATCCATGAGTTAGAGTTAGTTTGGGTTAGTTTGGAGTCAACTAACCCAAAAAGATCCAAACAGGATGGTTAGTTTGGGTTAGATGCATCTAACCCATCCAAAAAACCAACCATCCAAGAGGTGCTTATTTGGGTTAGTTCTTCTCGGGACCACTAATAAACACTTTTTTCTCTTGCTGTCCCCGTAGCAGATACCTCCCCACTTCCTCGAAGCTTCTCGTCCTCTCCCTCCCTCCCTCTCGCACCGCCCGTGAAGGTGCCTCTCCGTATCCGCGCTCCATCTAACCCTGCCATCCAAACACCTCTTTACTTAGAGTTAGTTCAGGGTTAGTTCAGGGTTAGAATCTAACTCTAACCTCTAACTGAGTTAGAGTATCCAAACAGGGCCATAGGTGCAAGCACTCCCCCCTCCTAAGTATGATTATCTCTTACTAGCCATCAGGAACACACGTATTGTCTCCTTCCATCCATACATCTATCTCTATATCTCTTGGGGCATCTTCTATCGCGCACACACCTTGTCACTCGATCTCCCACCCATGTAGTCCCATCATGATCTCCAGGGGATCTCTCTATGACAAACATACACTCTCTCCTCCCCATATATGCATTTTCTCCGTACGTCTCTCTCGACCTATTTCCCTTGTTTGTCAGACCCCTCTTGGCCACGTGCTAGGGGTCTTGCTCTCTCGGTTCCAAACAACCACACACTATCTCCTCACCTTGCCTCCCTTGTCGAAGATGCATGTGTGATATGTCTGCATAAGACACACACGCTTTTTCTCTACTTTTATCGTGTGTTGTCCATGTATCTTTCACACGCGCACACACACTTTTTTCACTCTCTCTCTCTCTCTCGTTAGGGACTGTCACATCCATAAGCATATATGGATGTTTTGAAAAGTCAAACCTCAGAAAAGTTTGACCAGGTATATGTGGAGAAAAATATTTACATCTGGAACGATCATTAGATTCATCACAACATGTACTTACTTCATACTATCATTGATCTTTAGTATTGTAGATATAAGTAATTTCTTTATGAACTTGGTCAAAGTCTCAAAAGTTTGACTTAAAAAAATGTTGGAACTACATTATCGAACGGAGGGAGTAGCTCTTTCTCTCTCTCTCTCTCTCTCTCTCTCTCTGCTATCTCTCACGGGCCTCCCCTCTCACTCGAACTCTCTATACCGACGAATTATATGCTCACTGTGTTAGCGTATAGCTCCGTATATTGTTTAGTTGACCGGTCAACCAATCCACATGCTGCCTTGTCAGCTCGTGTTCTGTATCTTGGTGTGCTGGCCCATGTGGCAGTGGGTGAGAATAAGTAAACTAGAGGCCCATCTGACACGCGGTGAAGTAAACAAAGTTGAAACCACTCGGGGTAGCACCCCGCACGCTAGTAAATTGAGGGCGCATTGAGGAAAAACTTCTTGCGCGCGAAGGACGCACTCGCGCACAATTCACCACTGTGCGGCGGCATGCACAGAAGGACGCACTCGCGCACACCCAGCACACAACACACACCAGCGCACGTGTACACCAGCGTCGCCGCCGGTTGAGATGGACGTCGAGGCAGCCAACAAGCGGAGGCGGCTCGAGCCAAAACCGCATCCGGTGAGCCTGGACTTCATCAGTAGCCTCCCCGACGACATGCTGCTCGTCATCATCGGCCTCCTCCCCACCAAATCTGCCGTGCGGACCTCCCTGCTCTCCCGGTGGTGGCGCCCCCTCTGGTGCTGCGTCCCCCTCAACCTCACCATCGACAGTTGCCTCTGCGACGAGGATTGCAAACGCATGGCCGCAGTCTCCAAGATCCTTTCATCGCACCCTGGGCCCGCCAGACGCCTTGACATCCGCATGTTCAGTACCAACTACAAGGTCCAACCCAAGTTCGACGAGTCGTTCTTATCCCCCGCCCTAGATCAGCTCGAGGAGCTCAGCTTTGAAGCTGGACGGTGTCGCTCTCTGTCGCCGTCTGCGCTCTGCCTCACGCCAACGCTGCGCCGCGCCAGCTTCAGCTCCTGTTATCTTCCCCAGATTAATGCCGCACCCGCGCTTCTTCTCCCTCAACTCAAGCAGCTCGACCTCTTCGACGTTGTCATCTCGAAGAAGGCTATGGAGCACCTGCTCCGCAGCTGTACTGCGCTCGAGTACCTTCCTCTTGAGCAGATCCACAGGTTCATTAGCCTCCAGATCGCCTCGACGAATCTCCGATGGATTTATGTGTCTTGCTGGCCCCACAACAAGACATCAATTGGGAAGAGATCAGTCCAGCTGTTCCATGTTATGGTCATTGAGAATGCGCCTTTCCTTGAGAGATTGCTTGTATCAGATCTAGAAGGTCCAACAAAAATCAGGGTCATTGACGCACCAAAATTGATAGCGTTGGTGTACTCGTCTGCCAAATTCTCCGAACTCTTTATTGGATCCGTAATCGTTCAGGTACATCACTCATCTTCTTCTCCGTCTTCTTGAAATTCACATTTTTAAATTTCTTCTTGATGTATTTACGACCGTCTTCCAGAAAATGATTCCCACAAGCTTGACCCAGTCCATGAGCACAGTGAAGATCTTAGCACTAAAATCTATCGGCCCCAATCTGGATCAAGTTGTTGGATTCCTTACATGCTTTGCGTGCACGGAGAAGCTACTCATCAAGGTGAAACTTCTTTCCTATAAGTAAACGGTAATTACAATGTAGCTCAATTTTTTCATAATTTTCCCAAATTACGATGACAAGTGTAGTGTTCAAAACTGCATCTACGCACTGCAGCGAAAGAAATGTTTTTAGTATTTTTTTCTCACGTGATCACCTGCATCGTTTTTATGCTGTACTACTATAGTAGCCTAGGCTAGTCATAGTGGAAAGTAACTTAGAATACTCCAGTAACTCTATGGTTACCCTAAGAGCAAGTACTACCTCCGTCCTGGTTTACTCTTCCAATTTTGTAGTATCAAAATTTGACCATAGATTTAACTGACAAAATGTTAATGCATGTCATTAAGAACTATATCGTTGGATTCGTATTTGAACATAATTTCAAATGGTGTAATTTTTAGTGACATGCATTGGCATTTTCTTAGGTAAATCTATGGTCAAAATTTTATACTAAATACAAGGTAGTATTCCCTCCGTCCCAAAATTCTTGTCTTACATTTGTTTAGATACGGATGTATCTAACACTAAAATGTAACTAGATACATCCGTATTTAGAAAATTTTAAGACAAGAATTTTGGGACGGAGGGAGTATAAAAGTGGGCTATGTAGGCCAAAACATGTGGCAAATTCACTTGTGATGCATTTGGCATCGATGCCCCTCCATTGCTCACCTGGTGCCCAATCTGGATCACCTACTTTGCTCCGGTGCCAAATTAACTCACGCAATGAAAAAACACTGCGTGGGGGAGAGAGAGGACTGAGGCAATAAAAACACTTGTTTGGGAGAGTGAGAGGCTGGTGTAGTTGGTTTGATTGACTTGTTTATACATGTGGGTCTGTGTGCACAGCGGTGCCAACTCTCTCATGTCGCGAGAGCGGTGCCAAAATCTTTTGATTTGACATCGATGCGTATTATGTGGCATACTTTTGCGAAATATGGCATCGGCCACATAGTGGAAGGCAACAAATGCCCAAGCTCTTCACGTGCTCCTAGTTAAATGAGAGGAAACAGAGAGAGAGAGAGAGAGAGAGAGAGAGAGAGAGAGAGAGAGAAAATATCACTAGCCAGCCAACCCTATCGTATGAGCGAATGATATTGGTACCTCTTGATGACACATCAATCTTATGCAGCCAGCTGCTCTAATATGTTCTCTTCTTTTGCAGATAAAAAAAGACCCGAAAGTGAAAAATGTGTTGCACTATAACAATCTCATCGAATGCCTTGATCTCCATCTTACAGAAATTGATTTGATCGACTACCGAGGCAGCACATCTGAGATTAAATTGGCTAGGTTCTTTGTTTTGGAGGCAAGTGTGCTCAAGGTAATGAGGTTTGGCGTTCTCTGGCGCAACAATGAATGGCGTGCTGATCACCGCAAGCGTCTAAGCCTAAATGACAAAGTCTTCGCAGAAGCTGAATTTGTTTTTGAAACATCAAGTGGCTAGAGACTCGAAAACTTATTTGCCCATTAGTGACTTGTCAGGGCAGTGGATTTTAGTTTGTACAATAATGCTGCATCCACCTAAAGTAACGAAAGTTCTTACGTAAACTTCCTAGTAATTCCCTCTTCGTAGGTGCAACATTACTCCTAACATTTGTAATATCAGTTTGAAACTTGTAATATTGCCGTGTCCTATTCCTGCATTTTCAAAATCCTGTGAATCAAACAGGTCCTGAGTTGGTGATGATGTTGTGCCTCCCATCTTTCACCAATAGCCGTCGGATCTAGATCTAACGCATACAAACCAAGCTTCTCCATTTTTGCAAAAAGATGGCCGCACTTGTTCCCTATTTATAAACAACTCCTTGTCTCTCACAATCAGACTTATCTCCTCCCCACCACATCTAGAAGGCCGTTGAAAAATCTGGCACGATGGCCGCTTTCGGAGCCGTCCACCCCCAATCTTGGTGTTCCCTGCAATGCACGGGCATCTACGCACGGGAAATTATGTCGAACAGGGCTAGTTGTAAGCAGGCTAGCTCTACAGCCATGATGATAGTGACTGCAGACGGTGAGGCTGACTATGGTATGCCGAACATGGCGCCTATACTCAGGTGTCATCTCCAGCGCAGGGTCTTGTCACTTCAGTGTGAGGAGCAGCACGTAATAATTTGACCAACGGGTAGTACAGTGCTAGTACTCCTACTACTACATTGGTACTACTACTAGTAGTACTAGTAGCACCACCAGATGGATTTAGGAGTACTACCACATCCATCTGGATTTTAGTATTTGACTAGCAATATCTAGTAATGCATGTCACAAAAAATGTACTACTCCCTTTGTAAATAAATACATGGTGTTTTATTCCTATCGGCGAGAGAACTTAATGTTTTTTTGATAACTAGAGTACTAATAGGATTACTTGCAATGAACTAAACACTGCATGTCATGTTTGGTTGTCTCAAGTCATTGAAAGCATGCATGGCCCACATCTCTCATTGGTTGATATGTCACGAAATAAGAAACAAGGAGGGAGTTAATGCACCGTGCCTAAGTGTTTTGGGATTATTTGGTTTTCGTAATGTGACTTAGGCTGGTTGTAATGTTACACAACATTTTTGTTTACATGCATTAACAGTTTATTAGTCAAATCAAAGGTCAAAACTTGGTGCAAAATGCAAAGGGGACCAATAAACCAGTAAATATCAAACTTCTCTCGTTTAGCCCCAACTAGAGGTCCGGTGAGATGACTATACTGCACCGGCACGGAGGGGGACATAGCTTCATTGACTTACGACAACTGCCTTTGGGTGAATGACACGTGGGCCCAGGGGGTGGCTGGCCCACCTATCATACAGCCAAAGGCAGGTGCAGTAGAGGGCCAAGGAGTAGTACGAAATCCTATGCACCTACGCATGCTAACCAAGGGCAAGAGTGATCACTCAAATCGCAAGATCAGTTGACTAGAAGCTAAGCTAGACCCATGTAGGCGATGAGCGCGAGCATCAGCCGGCTGTGCCAGATGGTCCACGATGCCGGCCTGCGTCCCAGCACTGAGGAACGTCTCCAGGTAGTATTGCTTGAGGCCGCCAGGGCGAGGGGCCGCTTGGACGACAGCTTCGTCTCCTTGTTCGACGAGGTCCTCGTCGGTTTCCTCAACAAGTTCACCGTCGTCAAGAAGCTCGTGGACGACTTTGACATAAGCCTCCAGCCGACACGCCCAGGCTCTGCGATGCCCGCCACCCTCTACGGCCACTATGGTGACAACCTCTTCGACGCACTGGTGGTCCTACGACTGCCCGCCGTCGCGCCGGAGAATGTCCACCTCGAGGTCGCGCTCGCCGCGCAGCGCCTGGCGCAACAAGACACCATCGACATAATCACCCACGTCTATGCGCAAATCGTCCACAAGGACTACTACATGCAAGAGGAGGATGGTAGGACGCTGGCCTTCTTGGACCGCAGGGCAACCTTGGACGACACTGTTCAGAAGTATGTTGAGCTCGCCACCAACGCCGCTGCTCCTCACACGTCAGTTTGTGACCCGGTGCACTAGGGCGTGAGGATGTCGTTGATGGATCCGTATGTATTTTTATCTTTCTGTCAAATCCATGTAGTAGTATATGATACTACAGTAATGATCTTACCTTTCGCATCAACTTCATAATTTTCGTATGTACTCCATGCATGAACGGCGCCAGAACCAAACTTCTCATTACTTTAGGCAAAATCTTTATTTTCTATCTATCGGTCGCGCCATGGAGCAGAACCAAAATTTACAAGTTACGAGTTCAAAAGGAAAAGCCTGCCATGTTCGCGTCGCACCCCCACACGGTTGGTCCGGCACGCCGCTCAAGCGGGAATGCGTGCAGTGTTGCATTTTCACTTACAAGTGGGACCGCAGTTGAGCAAACCGACTATCGACAAACCCCCACCCCGCCCACCACGCGATGGATGAGAAAACAGGAGGGAGAAGAGATGGCTGTAACACAGACTCCAAGAAAATTGGAGTCGGATGGGACTCGTGTTGGTGGCGTGTGCCGTACTGCTAGACGTGAATGCTAGTGATGGCCCATGCCACCCCACTATATCGAGCCTATATCGAGGTACGTAGAACAAATTTCCTGCAGTCCATGCTCAGCCCTCGTCTATCTCTCTTCTCAGCCAGCCAGCGGACGTGAAAGTGTGTTATATCGACTAGAGGGGGGGGGGGTGAATAGGCGATTTTTATGAATTCTTCACTTAGGAATTTGTCGGTGAGGAAATTCCTTAGCGAAGAACTACTAGCAGCGGAATAAGTACTTAGAAGTAAGCATAACAAGATACATACATAGTCATCATGATGAAATGAAGACAAGCACAGAGTACAGAAAGCATAAACACAGGATAACACAGGATGAAGACAAACAGACTGAAGAAATTGAACTCAGGAAATTGAGAAAGTCTTCAGTCAAAGTCTTCAAACACAAATATGAACAAACACTCAACAAAGTAATGAGGAAATGAAAGAGTTGAGGAAATAGAACCAGTAAGGTTGGTGAAGACAATGATTTGGTAGACCAGTTCCAACTGCTGTCTCAGTTGTACGTCTGGTTGGAGCGGCTGAGTATTTAAACTCGAGGACACACAGTCCCGGGCACCCAGTTGCTGAGCATGCAGCCCAGGACACCAAGTCCTCACCGTATTCTCCTTGAACTAAGGTCACACAGACCTCGTCCAATCACTCGTGGTAAGTCTTCAGGCGACTTCCAAACCTTCACAGACTCGGTCACTCGGCGATCCACAATTCCTCTTGGATGCTCTAGACCATGACGCCTAACCGTCTGTAAGAAGCACAGTCTTCAAAGGTAACAAGCGTCGGATCCATGCAGGATCAATCTCTTCAGTGATGCTCAATCACTTTGAGTTTGTAGGTGTTTGGGTTTGGGGGTTTTCCTCACCCGATGATTTTCGCTCAAAGTCCTCGGAGGATGGGTTGCTCTCAAATGACAAGTGTCAGTTTCTCTCGGAGCAGCCAACCAACTAGTGGTTGTAGGGGGCGGCTATTTATAGCCTAGGGAGCAGCCCGACATGATAAGACATAAATGCCCTTGTCTAATATGACCGTTAGGTGGATAAGATATTTTGGGACAGCTGGCGCGTAGCACAGCAACGGTCGGAAATTTGACTATCAAATTCCTCAGGGCTATCATGTTCCTCACTGTGTAGGCAATCTGCACTGGCGAATTCCTAACTCCTCAGTCAGAACAAATTCCTCAGCAACCAGAAGAACTTCGTCTCTGTCACTGAAGAAACGACTGAACTGTATGAGATTTCCAAAGGCTTCACTCGAAGGGTTTGGTAGGTGTAGGATTTTGAGTTGAGCATCACATGGAAATTTTTCCTTAGTATTTCCTCGACTCCCTTTAACAGTACGGTGTTTCCTATGACTCAAGAAAGAGAAAAAACAAAACTATGAAAACGAAAGTCTTCAAGCTTCATATTCCTCGCATGAATATCAAGTCTTCACGGTAACACCAATTTCTTCACTTTCAAAGTCTTCATGAAAGTCTTCGGAAATACCAAAATCTTCAGTCGAAGATATTCATTTTTAGGGGTCAACTTTCCCTGTAAATATCAAACTCCTCATAGACTTATAGACCTGTGTACACTCACAAATGCATTAGTCCCTTAACCTATAAGTCTTCAATACACCAAAGTCACTAAGGGGCACTAGATGCACTTACAATCTCCCCCTTTTTGGTGATTGATGACAATATAGGTTAAGTTTTCAACGGGGATAAACATGTGAAGTGTAAGTACTGAAATTGAGGAATTTGATTACAAGATATAGAAGAACTCCCCCTGAAGATGTGCATAGTGAGGAATTTGCTTTTGAAGCAATGCACACTTGAAGAGTTGAATCATGGATGTCTCCCCCTATA
Source organism: Triticum aestivum (assembly GCF_018294505.1). NCBI lineage: Eukaryota > Viridiplantae > Streptophyta > Magnoliopsida > Poales > Poaceae > Triticum > Triticum aestivum. The sequence continues at coordinate 102,296,453 of NC_057801.1, forward strand.
TCTTGTAATTCATACACGCATTTGACATATGATATGAAGAATTTGAAATGCATGATGAAATATGGTGCCTGATGAAATTCAGCATGCGTGCAATAATATTAATGAGGAACAAACATGCAGAATAACATATCGAGAGTATCAAAGCACAGTGCATCAAAAGTATCAGGGCACCATCGGGTTTAAGATTACAATTTGATCCAATAAAGTTTCAGAAGAACGAGAGTTGTAACTTAGCAAATAAAATGCCCATATAATAGACCCGCTTGAAGACTAACTCAAATTTCTCCCCCTTTGTCATCGAATACCCAAAATGATCGAAACTGAGGACTAATGCCCCTGAAGAATATCAAGTTGATGGAGGAGCGCCAGCGTTGTTGGGGTCGATTGTTGTAGTAGGGCCTGCCACAATGTCGTCCAAGTCTTCATTTTCATCAGTCTCGCGTGATGAAGAATAGGAGCTGGCCACCAAGGAAGGAACTTTGACCTTCTTGAATTTCTTCTGTGGAAGTGCAGACTAGTCAAATTCTTCCTGGAGACCCATATTCTTCAGATCTGTAGCACTGTAGACATGAGATAGAATAGCCCAGGTACGGTTGAAGGTTTCATGGAGGTAGTATTGGTTTTTCTTCACTGCATTGTGTGTTGAGGTCATGTTGTGAAGAATTGAACCAAACTGACGCTTGACCCATTTATGATTGCGATCAACCTTCTAATGAAGACTGAGGAGTAACTCATGATCAGTCATCACCCTGGGAGCTGTGGCTTGAGGATTTTGCTTGGCGGCAGAGTCATGTGTGGCAGAGTCATCATTGGTGGAGTAGGATGCAGCCTTGCAAAATTGACCATCCAATGGACGAATGCCTTCATCTATCACAGCAGTTGCCTTGCCTTTGTCATCAGCTGAGGAATATGACCGTTTGAGGACTTCAATCGGGGGCAAGTAGCTGCCATGGTTCAAAGTGTCAGCTTTGTAATTTAGTGAAGCCCTTGTCCTGATGAGTCTCATAATCCATGGTGCATAAGGCTTCAGTTCAAAAGGTGACATAGCAATATTCGCCAGAGTCCTCATGAAGAAATCATGGAAGTTGACGGGAACGCCATGAATGATATTGAAAAGCATGTTCTTCATGATGCCAACGACCTCTTCATCATTTAAGTCGTGGTCTTTGATAGGACTCATTGTCTTCGTCAGAATGTGATAGACAGTCCGGGGCACATATAGTAATTCCTTGACGAGGAATTTGGTTCGAGGAGCCTGCCCTGGCTTCAAAGGCTTCATCAGCACTTGCATGAAATGATTTGAAAGTTCAGGTTCATTGTAGACGCAACGAGCACTGTCAAGGGGAGGACTGAGTGGTAGGGCACGAAGCAATTCAGTTGATGTGCCTTGTAATGAGTATTTTCAGACATCCAGTCCAGCACCCATGAATTCACATCTTCAGAATTTCCTGTGATGTGCAGCGTTGCATAGAATTGAAGAATGAGTTCTTCATTCCAGTCACAGATGTCAGTGCAGAAATTTAACAGTCCAGCATCATGAAGAACACTGAGGACTGGCTCGAAGCACGGCAGAGACTCCATGTCTACATGAGGAATGTGTTCATGATCGAAGACTTTGTCTTTGTTGAACAGTACTGAGGAATAAAAATTTGCTTGACTAGCAGTCCAGAAACGCCTCTTCCTTATGCGAGCAGAGTCATAGGGGTTATAGTCAGTGAAGAACACATGCTCGCTGAAGAAATCTTCAGCCTTGAACTTTTGCTTCTTTGAGAATGGATCTATTGGCTTGGGCACTAGAGTGTCAGTGAGTTGCATCACAACCTCAGGAATCGCAATCTCATGTTCTTCAGGCTGAGGAATTTCTGGTTCCTCTTCAGTAGCAGGCTGCGTGTTCAAGGGTTCAACAACAGCAGCTTCTTCAGCACTAGCGACTGGAATGACTTCTTGCATAGACGAGGTGGGATGAGTTTTTTCAGAGCCCATTTGAACAGTTGGTGCAGGGGACTGAGGTATTTGTTAAAGTGGGGTGAAGAGTGGAGTCTTGGGGTGCTGACTTTCCCAAAAGTCATCATTCATCATGGGCGTTGTGCAGCCAATGTCCACGTCTTCATCTTCAATTTCTTCAACGCCAGCCTCTTCAGCTATGAACTGAGGCATTGGCGAGGAAGCAACAGGCGTTGAAGGGATCGTATCCACTTCAATTTCTTCATCAACCTGCTCTGACAAAGCATCAGATTGAGGTTCTTCATTAGATCCACTTGGGATCACATATTCCTCACCAAAAGGAACAAGGTCCTTTGATGACATGGTGGAAATTGGAACATCATCAATTGGATTTTCAATAGAGCTTGTCAGAGGCTTCATCTTCTTTGGAGCTGAAGATTCTGAAGCACTGGATGCTTTCCTTTTCTTCACTGCAGCTCACTCTGCAGCCTTGGTATTTCTCACATCTGATGCAGATGGAAGAATAGGAGTTAGTGTAGGCGCAGGAGGAGCTGAGGAATCTGGTTGAATTTCCTCAGGCGCAACTGATGCAGTTGCCCTGACATCTTCAGTTTCATCAGGCGTACCACTAGTGGATGCGCTGGCAATTTCTTCAGCGACTAGAATGGAGTCATCAGCCCTGGAACTAGCATTTTCTTTAGCAGCCTGAATGTCATCAACGGTGCTGGCATGTTCTTCAGTTGGCTGAGCAGACGCTTCAGCTTGAGGAATTTCTTGTTGCGATGGGGCTGCAACATTTGTGAATTTCTCAGTCAGTTTCACAAACCTGACTTTGGCTGCTTGCCAATCAGCATAGTAAGCATTGAAGTCATCGCTGAGGGTTTTGATTTCAGCTTGGATCTTGAGGAGTTCATTAGGTGTCATATTGACAACGTTATTCTTCACGAACTTCGCTTTTCTGAACTGAGTTTTTTTGATCTGCCTGGCCTTCTCAAATTTCCATTTCTCTTCAGTGATGAAATGGGTCAGCATGTGACTTTGACCAGGAGTCAACTTGAAATCAGGCATAGGAGTATTTGAATCCTTGTGCCAGAGATCAATGTAATCAAGGATCGCCCTTGGATCCTAAAGCAGTGGCACATGTGTGCCTTTGGCTCTAGCGGCCCTTTCTTGTCGGTCTTTGATGATTTCTTCAAGTTCATCATCATCAGCTTCATTGTCAGATTGCATGTGGAAGGCAACCTGTTTCTTCTTCGGACTTGGCCGAGGACCTCGATCAGTCGTTGCCTTAGTCTTCAACAGAGTGGGGCCTGATGAAGATTTTGGTGCAGCTGAGGAACTTGCTGAGGCACCAGAGGCAATAGAGATGCATGTTGTCCTTTGTCACGTGGCCAGATGTACAAGTGTTGAGGACTTTGCCGGAGCAGCTGAGGGCTTTGGAGGAGGAGCAGTAGTTGGAGCTGGCCGTGAGGGCTTTGAAGATTCTGGCCGTGAGGGCATTGCTGAGGAACTTGGCCGTGAGGGCAAAGTTGGTGAAGCACTTGGCTTGTGAGCATGCTTCTTTGCCATTGATTTTCTTGGCTAGACAGAGGCCTCAGTGGCAGTAGCAGCTGCAGAGTCTTCATTGAATTTCCTCACTGCTTCTTTGGCTTGTCTTGCCAACTTAGCTTGGCGTTTGGCCCATTCTTCAGGAAAGTCCTCACCACGCTTGATGCTGGTGGGGTCAGCCACTTGGCCAGGTGCCAATGGAGCTCTTGGGCATGGAGGATTAAGTGTGAATTTCTTCATATACTTTGGAGTCACATATCTGTACTCCCTCCATTCTCTTGCCCATCTCCGTTCAATTTTCTGTATGCGCACCTTGCGCTGATTTTTATTTTCTTTTCCATACTTAGCCTCATCAGGTGTGCAATAATCAGCATAGATGGCCTCAGGTATTTCAAAAGAAGTCATGACCTCAGGCTTCGTTCCTCCTTTCTGCGGCCTCTTACCATCAGCCATATTCTTCAGATGAGGAATTTGAACAATCAGATTTTCTGAAGAAGTATGCAACTTTTCTTCGAGGAACGCTGCAAATGAGTTAAGTTGATGAGAACCTAGTGATTCAGCAGCGGACATGAGTACCTGTGAACAGAGTATAGTTGCGAGGAATTTGGAGAGGTCATATGCGTTCTTAGAAGGTTTTTCAAAAAGAACAAGTTTGAGGAATTTGACCAGATGAGCCTTGAAGAATTTCACTAAGCATTCTTTGTCTTAGGTTCCAGAGTTGTATAGATCGAGGATCCACACAATTGAGGAATCTTGAAGAAAAACGATGCTTAGAGAAACGAATCAAGAACAGATGACTAGTGAGGTGTTTTGTGTGCGAGGATTTGAAGAATAAAACACCTTTGAAGATTTTGCTGTGAAATTTCGAATCAAAAGGGGTAGTAAAAGTAACTTTTAGTTACCCTTGATGAAGAACACGACGAATTGAGAAGTAGAACAGTGAAGCTCGTCAGTGTAGATCTTCCACGCCCTAACTTGGCGAAGGAAGACAGCTACGACGGCGGCGGAGTAAAGATTTCCGCGGTCGGCGTGAGTACGACGGTGACGAGGTCGAGGCAGTGAAGCTCGTCCTCACCGGCGACGATGGAGTAGCGGCGGCGCTAGGGTTTGAGGAGCTCGAGCGAGAGAGAGAGCGGTCGAGCGGAGTAAAGGAAGTGAGGAAGGGATGAGGGGGTATTTATAGTCGCAGTGAAAAAACTGTTCGCCCGATGATTTAGGACGAACCTGCCCCTGACCCTTCTCCTTCGCTTGACATGTGTCACCCATGTACTGAGAACTGGAGATCGTGTTAGATCGTGGGTGAATAGATAAGTCTATAGTGGAATCTGGAACGGTTTGAGCGGTAAAACCGAAAATTTTGGATAAGATTAGTTTTAAAGTTCCGTTCGCAAATTCTTCAGCTGTGAAAGACACAGTGAAGATTTTGAACGAGTTTCAAATAGAACGCACATGAAGAATTTGTGAATAGATTGGGTTGAGTATAGCATAGAGGGGGAAGGGTCCGATCACATTCACTTAGCAGAAAATGCAACTTGAAGAAATAGCCATAAGTGAATGCTGTATAGGACTAAACTCATATATATATATATCGCCTAATGAAGAAAAACGACGGAAACATTGAAGATTTTGCAAAGTTGAAGAATTTGAAAAACTGAAGAATTTCAAAAACTGAGGAATTTCAAAAATGAAGATTTTCAACTTTGGTGGTGGCGTGACCCACCGTATAAGAATGATGATTTCAGACACCGCGTACAATTGTCGTAGGGTTCTGAGAATCAAATTCTTCATTAGTTTCTTCACACTTAGAGTGTTATTCTTCATTGATTGAAGAAAAACGTTTCTTCATGTGTTGCACATCTAAGTCATCAATTTTGCATAAGTGTCAGGATGTGTGTCCTTTTTCAAAGAACATTCGAAGATTCTAGGATATTTAGCTCACACCGCAACTTGCTAAATCTCTTATCATCCAAGGGCTTTGTGAAGATATCGGCTAGCTGTTCTTCAGTCTTCACGTGCTCGATGGAGATGTCGCCCTTCAACACATGATCACAAAGAAAATGATGACAAATCTGTATGTGCTTTGTCTTCGAGTGCTGAACTGGGTTGTGAGCAATCTTGATGGCACTCTCATTATCACAGAGGAGAGGCACATTCTTCACGTTGACGCCATAGTCCTTGAGGGTTTGCTTCATCCATAGCAGTTGAGCACAGCAAGAACCAGCAGCAATGTATTCAGCTTCAGCAATAGACAGTGATACGCAGTTCTGTTTCTTCGAGGACCAACAGACAAGGCTCGTCTGAGGAAATGACAAGTACCAGATGTTGACTTGCACTCCACACGATCACCGGCATAGTCAGAGTCAGAATATCCAATGAGATCAAAGGTTGAGCCCATGGGATACCATAACCCTAGTGTTGGTGTGTGAGCTAGATATCGAAGAATATGCTTCACAACCTTATGGTGTGATTCCGTCGGTGCAGCTTGAAATCGGGCACACATACAAACACTAAGCATTATATTTGTCCTAGATGCACATAAGTACAATAATGAACCAATCATGGAGCGGTATACCTTGTGATCGAAGTCAATACCATTTTCATCAGTGCATAGATGGCCATTTGTGGGCATAGGAATTTTGACGCCTTTGCAGTCTTGCATGCCGAATTTCCTCAGAACTTCCTTGAGGTATTTCTCCTGAGATATGAATATGCCATTGTGCTGTTGACAAATTTGAAGACCTAAAAAGAATTTCAACTCTCCCATGATAGACATTTGATATTCTTCACTCATCATATAGGCAAATTCATCACTATAATGTTGGTCACTACGGCTAAAGATAATATCGTCAACGTATATTTGGCACACAAACAGTTCACCATCATAAGATTTAGTAAAGAGAGTAGGGTCGAGTGAACCGGGTGTGAAGCCATTCTTCATGAAGAATTCCTCAAAGTGTCATACCACGCCCGAGGGGCCTGCTTGAGGCCATACAGGGCCTTGTTGAGTCTGTAGACTTTGTCAAGATTCTTTGGATCTTCAAAACCTGGGGGTTAAGCAACATATACTTCTTCCTCAAGCTTACCATTGAGGAATGCACTTTTCACATCCATTTGTTGTAAGATAATATTATGATGGTTAGCATAATCAAGTAATATGCGAATAGCCTCAAGTCTAGCAACAGGTGCAAAAGTTTCATCGAAATCAATTCCTTCAACCTGTGTGTAGCCTTGAGCTACAAGTCGTGCCTTATTCCTAACCACAAGGCCATTTTCATCTTCCTTGTTGCAGTAGATCCACTTTGTGCCGATGATATTATGCTTGCTAGGATCTGGATGTTTGACCAGTTCCCAAACATTGTTGAGCTCGAACTGATGTAATTCTTCTTGCATGGCCTAAATCCACTCACGCTCCAGAAATGCTTCATCTACCTTAGTGGGCTCTGTAATAGAGAAAAAATCATAGTGCCCACAAAAGTTAGATAAATGTGAAGCTTTTGAGCGTGTGAGAGGACCTGGCGCTCGAATGTCATCAATGATCTTTTCCACTTGCACTTCTTTTGCAATGTGAGAATGAGCTGGTTGTCTTTGAGGAATTTGATCAGCATTTTCTTCAGCACCATTTTCTTCAGCATTTTCATCAGGTGCACCAGCTCGATTTTCTTCACGTTCCGGAATGAATTCTTCAACAGATTCTTCGGTAGGAATAACATCCTCAGTAGCCTTGAACTTGATAGAATCCTCAGGTTCTGGTTCATCTATCACAAAAGGTAGGTGCTCTCTTTGCGAGCAATTAGTTTCATCGAACCGCACATCTATAGTTTCAACAACCTTGTGAAGAACGTTGTTGAAGTCTCTGTAGGTGTGCGAGTCCTTTCCGTAACCAAGCATAAAACCTTCATGTGCTTTCGGTGCAAATTTAGCATTGTGATGAGGATCTCTAATCCAACATTTAGCACCGAAGACTTTGAAATAACTCACATTTGGTTTCTTGTCAGTGAGGAGTTCATAGGCAGTCTTCTTGAAGAATTTGTGAAGATATACCCGATTGATGATGTGGCACGCAGTATCAATTGCATCAATCCAAAAACGACAAGGCGTTTTGTATTAATCAAGCATAGTGCGAGCCATTTCAGCGAGGGTTCTGTTCTTGCGCTCCACGACGCCATTCTGTTAAGGAGTATAAGGAGCAGATAACTCATGAGTAATACCAAGTTCATCAAGATAGCCATCAAGACCGGAATTCTTGAACTCGGTTCCATTGTCAGTTCTGATGTGCTTGATCTCAACACCAAATTTGGTTGAAGCCCTCGAGGAAAATCGTTTGAAGATTTCCAGCACTTCATGTTTGTAAGTGACAATGTGTACCCATGTGTAACGAGAATAGTCATCAACAATAACAAAGCCACTTAGAGATGCATCATTTGAAACAGCAGAATAGTGATTAGGACCAAAGAGATCCATATGAAGCAATTCAAATGGACGAGTAGTGGTCATGATAGTCTTCGCTGGATGCTTGGCCTTTGCCATCTTTCCAGCTTCACAAGATCCACATAAGTGATCCTTGAGGAATTTGACATTCTCAATGCCAATGACATGCTTCTTCTTCACGAGCGTGTTCAGATTCCTCATGCCAGCATGACCAAGTCATCGATGACATAGCCAGCCTTCTGAAGCTTTTGCAAGTAAGCACACGGCTGGTTGTGGTCCTGTAGAGAAATCAACAATATACAGATCTCCTCTCCTAAAGCCTTCGAAGACTTTGGAATGGTCAGCTTCTGTGATCACAACACAATGATACTTGCCAAAGACAACAACCATACCAAGATCACAAAGCATTGAGACAGACATGAGGTTGTATCCTAAGGACTCGACAAGCATGACTTTGTCCATGTGTCGATCCTTTGAGATCTCAACCTTACCTAGACCCAATACCTGACTTTTGCCTTTGTCAGCGAAGATGATGTGCTTCAGATGTGACGGTGATAAAGGAGCATCCATCAATAGACTCTTGTCACCCGTCATGTGATTTGTACATCCACTATCTAGAACCCACTCGTTGGCTTTGAGCTGATCATCCTGCAGATGAATTAGTGCAACTTACAATCTCATATACTTCATCAGTGAAGAATATGATATCAAGTTCATCAGATGAATTTCATCAAGCAGTAAACAGATATTTCAGTATGAGGACGTGTGAAATGAAAGTTCATTTCATCATGATTCGCCTGCGTCCTTTCAGGCATTTTTGTCAGGCCTCCAGCAAATTCTTTAGACGTTTAAAGCACATCTGAAGACCTGACCCAGCATAAGGGATTAGTTCTTTTTCTTCACCACCCACATCTGAAGGGGTGGCAAAGAGTTCATCACTCTGCGAGCACCATATGAGAAAGGTGGCATAGAGGCCAATCCATTTCGTTTCACATAAGAGGGGTTAGGGTAAGCATATGAATAAGCAGAGAAATTCTTCGAGGACTTATGAACATAATGATTTGAAGAATTATGCACATATTCATAGCCCTTAGCTCTACCCTGCGAAACAGAGGAGTTAGCACGATGATGATCATATGAGGACTTTGATCCATTTGAGGAATTTGATCCATGTGAAGAATTAGGTCCATATGAAGAATTGGATCTGGGGTTCCTGTTCTTCATAGGTGGTGTCATGAGGACATTCACCTGAAGACTTTCAACATAACTTTTGGGAACCCAGATTTTCTTCATAGGGGAACCATTCCTGCAGTTAGTGCCAACATATCTAGCAAATACTTCACCATTCTGATTTTTGAACAGTTTATAGTTGGAGTCAAATGACTCATCATAAGAATGAGAAGATGCACATGTAAAGCCAGATAAGTTAGATGGGTCAACTGGAGGTCCCTTTGCAGCAACCCATGAGGTTTTGGGGTACTCCTAAGGTTTCCAATATGTTCCATCAGCATTGAGTTTCCTCTCAAAGGCAATACCCTCTTTCCTAGGGTTTCTGTTGAGGATCTGCTTTTTGAGCACATCATAAAGAATCTGATGCCCTTTGAGGCTTTTGTACATGCCTGTCATGTACAATTCCTTCAGCCCTGCATTGTTAGTGATACTAGCAATGTCCTCGGATGAGGAATTAGTGATAGCAGAGGCAGGTGAAGAATTTGTAACAGTTGAAGCATTTGAACATTCAGGTGAAGAATTAGCAGATTCACATTCAGTGCACTTTAAGCATGGAGGAACAAATTCTTCTTGAGTAGCGCTGATTTGTTGAGCAAGTAATGAATCGCGATCCTTCTGAAGATCTTCATAGCTCACTCTTAGCTTCTCAAGATCTTGCTTTCTTTGAAGAAGTTCAAGATAAAGTTTCTCGTGATCAGATAAGAGAGTGTTATGATGACCTTGAAGATCGTCAAACTTTGAATGGAGTCCCTGAAGACTTTCAGCCAAGGCTTTTGACTGATCCATTTCTTCACCCAACATATCATCGCTCTTATTTAGCATGTAATGAACTTTTTCCAGAGCTCTTTGTTGTTTAGTGGCAAGGGAAGCAAGTTTATCATAGCTAGGTCCAAATTCATCACCAGATTCATCATCACTGACTTGGATAGGTAGCATTCGTTTACCTTAGCACTTTTTGCCATAAGGCAGGGGTTGGACGATGATGATTCTGGTTCGAATGTCATCTCTTTGAGAGATTCCTTATAATCATCAAGCCAAGGATCATGACAATTTAGATGTCCATAATAGACCTCAGAGAGACGGTCCCAGATTAGCTTCGCGTGATTGAGATGCATGATGTTCCTGAATAGATTTCGGGATAGACTTGTGCAGATGACATCCTTCGCTGTGAGGTTGAGGAGAGTGTACTTGCGAATGTCATCAGCTTCAGCCATCTTGCATAGATCGGTAAGACCGATCTCGGTGACGGTCCATAGTTCGCTGACCATAGCCATGAGTCGCTTCTTCATCATGGCCTTCCACCGAGGATACTCATGACCGTCAAAGATGGGGCAGGAAACGTTCCTCAATCCTCCAGTCGACATAACTAGAACTCCAGGTGGTTAAACCAAAATCACACAGAACAAGGGAGTACCTTGCTCTGATACCAATTGAAAGTGCGTTATATCGACTAGAGGGGGGGGTGAATAGGCGATTTTTATGAATTCTTCACTGAGGAATTTGTCGGTGAGGAAATTCCTTAGCGAAGAACTACTAGCAGCGGAATAAGTACTCAGAAGTAAGCATAACAGGATACAGACATAGTCATCATGATGAAATGAAGACAAGCACAGAGTACAGAAAGCGTAAACACAGGATAACACAAGATGAAGACAAATAGACTGAAGAAATTGAACTGAGGAAATTGAGAAAGTCTTCAGTCAAAGTCTTCAAACACAGATATGAACAAACACTCAACACAGTAATGAGGAAATGAAAGAGTTGAGGAAATAGAACCAGTAAGGTTGGTGAAGACAATGATTTGGTAGACCAGTTCCAACTGCTGTCTCAGTTGTACGTCTGGCTGGAGCGGCTGAGTATTTAAACTCGAGGACACACAGTCCTGGACACCCATTCGCTGAGCACGCAGCTCAGGATACCAAGTCCTCATCGTATTCTCCTTGAACTAAGGTCACACAGACCTCGTCCAATCACTCGTGGTAAGTCTTCAGGCGACTTCCAAACCTTCACAAACTCGGTCACTCGGCAATTTACAATTCCTCTTGGATGCTCTAGACCATGACGCCTAACCGTCTGGAAGAAGGACAGTCTTCAAAGGTAACAAACGTCGGATCCACGCAGGATCAATCTCTTCGGTGATGCTCAATCACTTTGGGTTTGTAGGTGTTTGGGTTTGGGGGTTTTCCTCACTCGATGATTTTCGCTCAAAGTCCTCGGAGGATGGGTTGCTCTCAAATGACAAGTGTCAGTTTCTCTCGGAGCAGCCAACCAACTAGTGGTTGTAGGGGGCAACTATTTATAGCCTAGGGAGCAGCTCGACATGATAAGACATAAATGCCCTTGTCTGATATGACCGTTAGGTGGATAAGATATTTTGGGACAGCTGGCGCGTAGCACAGCAACGGTCGGAAATTTGACTATCAAATTCCTCAGGGCTATCATGTTCCTCACTGTGTAGGCAATCCGCACTGGCGAATTCCTAACTCCTCAGTCAGAACAAATTCCTCAGCGACCAGAAGAACTTCGTCTCTGTCACTGAAGAAATGACTGAACTGTATGAGATTTCCAAGGCTTCACTCGAAGGGTTTGGTAGGCGTAGGATTTTGAGTTGAGCATCACATGGAAATTTTTCCTTAGTATTTCCTCGACCCCCTTTAATAGTACGGTGTTTCCTATGACTCAAGAAAGAGGAAAACAAAACTATGAAAACAAAAGTCTTCAAGCTTCATATTCCTCGCATGAATATCAAGTCTTCACGGTAACACCAATTTCTTCACTTTCAAAGTCTTCATGAAAGTCTTCAGAAATACCAAAATCTTCAGTCGAAGATATTCATTTTTAGGGGTCGACTTTTCCTGTAAATATCAAACTCCTTATAGACTTATAGACCTGTGTACACTCACAAACGCATTAGTCCCTTAAACTATAAGTCTTCAATACACCAAAATCACAAAGGGGCACTAGATGCACTTACACTCCTCTATCTCTCTTCTCAGCCAGCCAGCGGACGTGCGGAGCCCATCGTCTGTTTGCTCACATGCGGTCCCACATGTCAGTGAAAACGCAAGCGGACCCACTGAACCTGCACATCTTTCACCTCAACATGCTAGTGATGGAAAACAAATCCAATAAAGATCTTAGGTGGCTGCTTTTGGAGTTACTCAAGAGTAGTAAGATTCTATTTACAGTTTAACCCAAGATGCACATCTCGTGGCTTCAACTACCACTCTATTTTCTTTCATGACACGACCTGGATGCTGGATGTCCCACGTGTCGGCAAAAGGAGGAAGAACCTGACCAGGTCTTTGGTTGTGCTCTCGGATTAGACTAGTTGTGGTAACTTAAATTTTTTATTGTGTACTCCCTCCATTCCAAAATACTTGACTTCCATTTGTCCAAAAATGGATGTACCTATATACTAAAACATGTCTAGATACATATATTTTTTGACAAATAGAAGGCATGTATTGTGCAACGGAGGGAGTAGAATGGATGCAAGTTTTTGTATTGGGAAGAAGAGTACATCCATATATTGATAGAGTGCAATTTAGTAGATGTTCTATCACTTTTAGCTAGCATAGAGGCTAGATATGAGATTAGTGCACTTGTTGATACTCCTACTAGAATAGAGGCTAGACATGCGACTAGATGTGAGGAAGCAACGTCTACTTCTTTACACTCGAAGAAGAAAGAAGCATGCAAGATCGAGCCTCCGCAGATCAATAATGAATGCATCGAGAAGGCACTAATCCAACTTACAGGAGTAGTAAAATTTATTCTTGTGGTTCTTGTTTTCTTTGGTCTTGCTTTTCTAGTCAAAATTATCGTTGGAGTTCGTGCAAAACGGAGGTCCGTTTGGGGTCGTGCATTGGAGTTGACCTTACAAGTGGGACCGTAGTTAAGGAAACCGACTATCGGCAAACCCCCACCTTGCTCGCCGCGTGATGGTTGAAGTAAGAGAAACGACGAGGTTGAAGAGATTGCTCTAGCACGGACTCCAAGAAATAATATGGTGTCAGATGGATGTCGTGGTGGTGGCGTGTGCCGTACTCCTGGACGTGAATGCTTGTTCTGGCCCATGCCACCCTACTACTCCTACTACTTACTCCTACTGTATAGTACTAGCTAGTATCGAGGATTCGAGGTGCTGGTTACGTACAACAAACACATTAACATATGGCTACAGTAAAAACACCCACCCGACGCGCGAAGCATGTGAAGCTAGTACAAATAGTGTACTACTATTGTTGATTGGCCTCATCCGATAACCTGTTGCAATGCACGTACAGTTATGTATCGGAAAATGTTTTTTTGCCTCGTCGCACCACTCACTCAGAGAAACGACTCGAAAGCCATTCATAAATTTAGTAAGTTTATCACAGGCATGTCATTTTATTACATACAACATGTCATCAACCCACATCGACAGCGAGGATACATTATAAATACTAAAGTTTTCACCACACAACAAATAACAAGCAATGAAATGAACTTTAACTCAACCATTCCTCAGCGTTGGGAACGCTTGCTTTGAACCACAAGTGATTCTTTGGGACGGGCCATCCATTGTCGATCTGGAGACCAACACAGGACTGATCATCCAGGCTGAGGCGGCCTACTATATCAGTACCAGGGTAGGGAACCACCAAAATGTCCGAGGTATAGACACAGATGCTTCTCAGAAATGGTAGGAACGTTGTGTCAACAGCAGTTGGATCGCCTTTCACCATCATTGGATAGTTTTGTCCAAGGAAGAGTGAGTTTTCTCCAAGACTATCAATTCTGTACCAGGGAGAAGGAGTTGGCGCTAGCACACTAGTATCCATCCCGAATACCATGCAACGGGTGTTGGAATAGGTCCGGAGAGTGCGACCATGGGAGACTACACCTGCTTCCTTAGCAGTAACATCATCAGTGGGCTGTATACACACAAGAAGAGGTGATCCATCGGAATTAGTTGCGAGGCGCCAAAGAGTATATGGGCACTGCTCGTCCTCATGCTCGTGATCATCACCATCATCATCTCCTCCTTGGTTATATAATTTTTCAAGTATAGGTGGTGGAATGTTCACAGGACCTTGGAAACACAAGAAGAAGGTTAATTAGTAAAGGGAAACTTGCTAACCCGCATGCATGTGGATGAAAAAATTATAATTACGGTGGAAGACAAACGTACCGAAACTACGAGGATGCCATGCAAAAATAGTGCCACGAGTGGTGGCAGCAAACACAAGGCCCTCGTATTGAATTGCATCACAGTACTCATCCGTGTACATAACCTGATTTTTGTGCAATATCCATCGAGTCAAACCACCAAGGATGGCAACAAGCTTGTCGAAGATAGAAACAACTTCATAGTTGTTGTAATTCCAAGAGCGGTTGGGAACTCGACAAATTGCTATCTTCCATAGAAGACACTCACCATGATCGTATTTGAACGTGCGTACAATACCGGTGTGCTTAACCTCTGGGCAGTCTGCTGAGATTTTTGGAAGTGGAATCCAGTCACGAGTGTACACATTCACAAGTTCCCACTCGCAGTTGGACCCAATGTAAACAACCCAATCTCCATTTGCGCCTGCCCAAGCCTTACCCTCAAGTGATGGCATCTTAACATCACATGTATCATTATCAAGCGGCATCAACTTGCACAGGGCGAGGCCTCCGTCATGCCGGCACCAATCATCAGGGTCACGGCAAAGAAGATAGGGGAGATCAAACCGCTCCTTGACTCTTGGGTTCCTTGTAATGATGTTATTAGTTGAGTCGAGAATGGGCTTGAACGAACCTGCCATGCTAGCCGAGGTGATGACGTCGCACCGATCAATGAGTTCCTCCACCACGCCATCTTTCAGATCAGGGCAAGAATAACGGGGTCGTTTTTGGCCTATTCCCTCCATGGAGAAGACGATCAAACAATGGCAGAAGAAAGGGTGAAGGGCTAAAGGAAAATGGAGGAGGGATAGGAAGAGCGTGCGACAGCAGTTCCAAATCGAGAGGGAAAGGCGAAGAGTTGGTGGACGGTTGCCAGTTTGCCATGGTTCACGAAGAGGCACCCCAGCCTACACGTCCGTTCGGAAATACTCCTACTACTCGCCGTCGTCTCACTGATATGTTGGAACGGGACCACATGTCAACGAAAC
The DNA here is from genome assembly GCF_018294505.1 of Triticum aestivum. Classification (NCBI taxonomy): domain Eukaryota; kingdom Viridiplantae; phylum Streptophyta; class Magnoliopsida; order Poales; family Poaceae; genus Triticum; species Triticum aestivum. Next base: position 102,311,746 of record NC_057801.1, read on the forward strand.
ATGGTGTGTAATTTCTCGTGCAAAATGCGATCTGGCCGCGTTGGCCCGAGGTGCCGCATTAGTTATCGACCTTTATTTTTTTAATGGCGTGCCCTTCAGTTTTGAAGCACGACTAACTGGTACTGTACAAAGAGAAAATATAAACTACTCTACCACTACTCCACCTCTAGTACTAGTAGTATAAAAAAGATATATAGGCTGGAGCTTCAGCGCTTTCTTGCCAAGGGATGCCCACTTGCTTCTTACACTACCACCCTCTCTCCAGATCTAAAAAAGACGGCCCCTCTCTCCCTCCTCACCAGTGGTCACAGATCCGTCGGGGAAGAAAAGGACGTGCAGCGTTGACGCACTCGTCGTCGGCGAGCGAGGTCACGCACTGACGACAAGGCCGTCCTCTCAGACCTAGCGCCCGCGCGGGATGGCCTCCATCCCCAAGCTTGCTGCCGTAGTGTGTGCGGAGGACGACGACCACGAGCGAAGCCACTTCCCGCCGACCCTCAGGTATGCTACCTCTTTTCGAATCATACCCTTGTTCTATTGCCCCATCTGCCACGTCGTTGCATGTGGATCTTTTTCCACTCCACCATCTTCCCAATTTGCTATCCTCTGCTCTACTGGCCACGCAGGCGAAAACCATAATTTTCATTATTAAAGGAAACCCTACTTTATGCAGACTAATCCATGTGTGGGTTGAATAAGGAAAGGAAGGGAGACTGTACTGTCTAAGAGAGTAGGCATCGAACCCGCATCTAGGTTGAAAAGGGGAAAATCAGTAGCTAAGGAACGAGTCTCGTGTCTCTTGGTTGAAGAAGGGTAGAAAGGCATGACAATGCAATAGAGAATGACCAGGTCGATCGGTTTGTTGTCCTCACATAGGAAAAAGGTGGCCAAAGAGAACAAAAATGGGACGTAATCCACATATGCTGCCTGGATATTTGTTGCTCTGGGCAACCATACCTCCTTCACCACTCTGCATCCATGGAGGTACATCGTACTAGTGCGCCCACTGTCTGAATGGGCCTCCCATGCTCTTATTGCCACTTTTTTTGCTGTTAGTATAACGCCAGCAGTGAAGTCAAGCAATGCTACTCCTAAAGTGATGCCACATTTAACTAATGCCGCTCTCAGTCTAATGCCACCGATAAATTTAAGTAATGCCATTTAATGTCACTGGATTATTTCAGGGTTAGCTGTTGATTGTGGATGTATTAAAGATTTTTCAGCTAAGGCATTCTAATGCTGTTGCACAACCAGTATACCAACGATGAAACTTGTTACTACCTTCAGATTTTTGCACTATTAATGCTTATAGATTACATACCTCACTTTAATGCTCATGCACAGCTAGTATAACAATGTTGAAACTTGTTACCTTTACATTTTGTATTGTTAATTCTTATAGAAACCTTCCAGTGCTAGAGTTTATTGAAATCTGCTCAGTAAAACCATTGTACTGTACCCTGTAATAAACTAACTACTCTACTATTGCACTAGCCACTAGATTAGTGTATATTTGTAGTATTCGAATGGTGTTGCATTAGCGTATGGACATAAATAAAGTGTGGCAAGCTTTCCCAGATATGTGCTCAAGAAAACTACTACCTGTTTTTCTAAATACTAGACGTTTGGGTACTTTAAATTGAACCGCGAAAACGTCTTATATTAAGGAACAGAGGGTGTAGAGTTCACTCAAATTATCCCGGTGAAGCTAGTCACACCTTTGTTAAAATTAATGTTCATTATGTTACCGGAGGAGGTCTGTATGTTTGTCTCTAATGCCTGTCGACTACATACCTGACATCATGATGTAATGTTAAGTCATTTCCTTTTGTATAGTGTCAGTGAATTGTCAAGGCGGTGATGGCATTTTATTTTAGTAGAACTAAACAAAATTTGCTTAAAAGAAGAGGAAAGGTCAGGAATGGCTCAGTTTTTCAGAAAAAACTATGTATGCCTTCCTGACATTAGCCGTTGTTGCTTTATTTATTCCTTCAAACAGGTTGTTAGAAACAGTCTTGCTAACTTTTCCCATTAAGAAATTGGAATACTTATATTTGTGAGTCTATGCTTCAACTAGTGCCACTTTTATAGTAATCACACTTTCAATATCTATGCAAACAGGGATGCTCGATTTTAGTGGAGCTGCACAAAAAGTCCAACTCATTCAACATTAGGAGCATGTTTTTTCCAAACCTTTATATCCAATTGGTGGCACTATGAGCTGTTCATTACGAAGGTACATGGTTTGCTACTATCTTGCTACTCTTTTTGTACTGTCATTAGATAGTAATACTAGTGGTTTGCTAGCTGCTTGATACATTTACTAGCTGCTTGATAATTGTGCAGACAGAGATGTCTGCCCGTTGCTATTTGGCAAACAAACAAAGTGTCCGCAATTTTGGTTGAACTACACAAGAGGATAGTATAGTCACTGCATGCAGTGCCAGTTGAAAATAGACACAAAGATTGGATAGTCATTTCATGTACTGCAGAAAAGTAGTACTGTACTATTTACTGGCCAATAGTTGGTGCTTCATTGCTTTGGTCTGATTATACAATGGGCATCATTTTGCCTAAGTGAAAGTTTGTATTCCGAAAATAGTCTCGCGGTGTGATCGAGAGAAGACCAAATCATATTGCAGTGGATGTTCCTCCATCATGTGTGGTTCATTCTCATGGTTCCAGCTATTGGTGAAACCACTTATGTTTGCAAGAGGAATTGTAGACTTCACAAACAAATTTGTCTTTCAGTCTGTACTGAATGTTGGCCAAGAGAAGCATCCATGTTAGTAGGAAGAACAATTGTTTTTTCTAGATCTTTGCTTTTGGAGCTACATATTTGTATATGATCTGTGAATCATTGAGATGCATTAACATGTTGATCTGATGTATGGGAATCGTACTAGTTAGTTTTAGTTGCGACGCAAGAGCCGAAGTGGCTGATCTTTGCTTTTGGAGCTACACATTTGTATATGATCTGTGAATCATTGAGATGCATTAACAGTTACTTATTTCTGTTCGCTCAATGTTTACAAGTTACCGTTCGATCACTAGCTAGCCTACTAATGCGCTCCTGGCAGTTTTATTTACGACGCAAGATGCGAAGTGATAGTTTTTTGAATAAAAATGCCTACCTTTGAAGAAACTGACAAGCTAACACTATCGATCCTACAAGGATAAAAATTCCTACCTTTGAAGAAACTGACAAGCTACACTATCGATCCTACACGGATAAATAGAGGATCACACACATACTACCTCCTTTCCGGTTTGCAGGGCTCAATTCAAGAAACGACCTACTCGATCCTACACGAATAAATAGCGGATCACGCATGTACTAGTACCTCCTTTCCGGTTTACAGGGCTTAATTCAAACCTCTCACCAACCAAGGTACTCCCTCCGTCCGGGTTTATTAGTCCCGTGAGCAAAGCAGCAAGACCAAGGCATGGCAATAATTAACGGCATGCAGAAGTTTAAGCCTAATTAATTCCAGCGATTTAAGTGGCTGCATGCGTGCCCTCAGCTGCGACTCGTTGCATGCTGCCATGCGTACTGCCTACGAGCGATTCTGAGTGCCTGCATGCAGCCGACCGTAATTAAGGCAGCTAACTGATGCGAAAAAGATACGCTTTAATTGTTGCGGGCTTTTTAAATCCATGGAATCATTATTGACAAGGAGGGAGATGATTCGAGTGCACTCGTTTGACCGCCATGCCGGTGTGCGACCCAGATGGGACGGGACGGCATAGTCATAATTTCAGTTTCCCTAGTTTTCCATGGCAAGCTGGCATGCTAAGCCATTATGCATTGAATTCCGATGACCGTCGCGCTACCTTCCCCCCATAAGTACTGATTCCCGGCCTTCTCCGATGCCACCGTGACCCAACTCGCCATATCCTCATAAGCCCCCACCGGCCCGACGTCGCTCGCCATGTCCGCCATGCCCCAGCCCGTCCACGGTAGGCAACGCTGGAGACGGTCACCGCCGGAACTAGTTTTCGATTTTTCATCGAAAGGCAGACGGAGGGAGGAGGCATTCTATCTGTCTTTAGATGGCAATGCGCAGATCGAGGAGTTGTTGGAGCGCGACCGCATGGCAGAGGAGCAGGAGTTGTTGGAGCGCGACTGCCTGGCGGAGGAGCAGCGTATCGCCGATTTGCGCCGCCAGTGGGACATGGAGCAGCAGCGCACCGACGCTCTGAGTCACGAGCAGAGCGCCTACAACTGGGCCGACTACGTGGAGGCCGGCACCCGGCAAATAGCCCTGGAGGCTGTCGAGCACGCACGCGTTCGCGACGCCGATTTTTACTACCAGCTCGTCAAGTGGGTTTCCCGCTTGGAAGCCGAAGCTTCGGTGGACCACGCCGGCATGGAAAGGGCCAACACGCGCGAGCAACACGCCCTATCGCACCTCTGGCAAGTCCGAGGCGAGGCGCAGGACGCCGGTGCCGGTGTTTAGCGTGTACCACAGATGGCGGCCGACATCGTCTAGTTAGCTAAGAGTAAGTTAGTACTTGTACGCTACTAGAGTATTAGTGGGAGTAGATAGTTAACTTGGCTATGATGGTTGTCAACGTGGAAGTTCAGTACTCTATATGTGGACCAGACCTGTTACTTTGCTCTGAATGTTGAACTTTCCATTTGAACGTATGGAATGGGCTCTTATTTTTTAAAATGGGTTGTATTTGTCCTCCACGGATTTAGAGGCTGACTTGTGGGCCTAGCAAGTTGACACGTACACAATCAGGAGATGATTGTACGTGGAGAGGATGACAGCATGGACCCGCCAAGGTCATGGCAGTACGCAAGCAAGTGCCTCCTTATTTCAAGCCAATAAAAAATGGCTCCTCCTAGTGGATTTCTAACATCTGGGTCCCATACCATTGTCAACGTAGTCAATAAACGAGAGAATTGCACAATGAGCGGCTGACACCAGGGACCCAGCAACTCGCCCAATTATTTTTGTTTTGGGTTAATTTGATAAATGCCACTCCAAATCTGGTGTATCCGAGAAATGCCACTGCAATTTCGAAACTTTGAAAAATGCCATTTCATGCCATTTCTAGTGGCATTTTTCGAAGTCTGGAGTGGCATTTTTCTAAGTTTGCAAACTGCAGTGGCGTTTTTCAAAGTTTGCAAAAATTGCAGTGGCATTTTTCAAAGTTTGGAAATTGCAGTGGCATTTTTATGAATCGCCATAATTGGAGTGGCATTTATCTAATTTGTTTTTGAGACGGAAGCAGGGTGTCAACTGGGCTATGCGGGACACTCTGGCCTGTCTAGACAACCTTTTCTTTTATGTTTACCACAGACCAGCCCAGTAGTTTATTTTTCTTTCTGAAAATGGCTAGCCCAGTTTTTTTGTGATTTGTCAAGTAAGTCGCTTTATCAAGCCTGTTGGGCTGCAAATTTTCAAGACGAGGAGAGCTTCATTCGGCTGGCTGAGAAAATGGCCTATCAGTAATGAGAAATGGGTTGTACATTTTTAAAACACATCAAACCGGCAATTAGTTTCAAATATCTTTTTTTCATTTCAAGATTTTAAATTGCATTGATTTTTATGCGTGGACAATTTATTGGATTTTATATTGATATACATTTATTTTTAAAATCAGTCTAAATGTGACTCGAAATTTCGGGATTAAAAACAGTTCAAACCACACCGACATATGCAAAATTTCGTATAATTTTGTAACCGTGGCCACAATATGGGTTGTAATGCTAACAAAAAGAATATGGGCTCCCAAAAAACCCGTAAGAATTAGCAAATGGGCTGTAAATTATTTGAAATAATGGCAGATGGGCTGTATGCTGTTTTCCACAGATGTCCTATATACTGTTGGATGTCCATCCAATGGCCGTCGTGCTTCTTCAATCTCTGCTCTTCCTGCTCCAGCCGCTCAAACAAGCACCGGCTGGACTGTCTGCTCCCTCCTTCCCATGGCCGGCTGTGCTACCGCGCAGGCCTCACCGCCCCACTGTACTCCCATCGCTGGCCTAGCCATCCCTCTACTCAGCCACAGTCCCACACCTGCTGTTATTCTCCGGCGACGGCAGACGAACCAGTAAACCCTCGTACAGTCGTACTCCCCTCCGCGTGGGAAACAACTGCCGAGTCTTCCCTGCCTCCATGTCATTCCCTTCCTAGGCCTCGCCGTCGTCCACCGCCCTGGTGCTCTCGGCGCGGCCTCGTCAATGTGGTCAACGACCGACATGCATCTGAAGTGGACTATACGTGGAGAGGCCGACAGCTGTGTCCACGGCCGCACGCAAGGAAATGCCTCCTTATTACGCGCAAAATAATGATTCCTCCACCTGACATCTGGGACCCACCGAAAGGGCCTCTGTATTTCGCGAAAAAAATGTTATCGCCGCTGACAGCTCAGACCCACCAGCTATATCTTTGCACGCAAGGAAGTGCCTCCTTATTACGCACAAAAAAATGAATACTCCCCCTGCTAGCTGGGACCCAGTATAGTGGGCTTGCTAAGTTGACGGGGACGAAGGGTTTGTCAACTTAGTCAATATGCATGACTCTAGCTCGACTGACCGTACGATGTCCATCCAACAGCCGTAGTGCTTCTTCAACCTCTGGTTTTCTTGCTCCAGCCGCCCAAAGCAGCGCCGGTCGTGTCGCCTGCTCCTGCCTTTCATGGCCGGCTGTGCTGTCGCGGAGGCCTCACCGCCCCCATACTACTCCCACCGCTGGCCAGGCCATCCCTCCACTCCACTCACCCACACCCCCTGTTATTCTGCGGCGACGGCATTGCAGCCGAACCAGTGAACCCTCGTACTCCTCTCCGTGTGGGCATCCACTGCCGCGTCTTCCCCGGCTCCGTGTTGTCCCCTTCCTACGCCTCGCTGTCGTCCACCGCTGTGGTGCTCTCGGTGCGGCATGGTCAATGTGGTCAACGACCGAATTCCATCAGAAGAATACTGTATGTGGAGAGGCTGACAGCTGGGTCCACAGCAGCCGCAAGGAAGTGCCTCCTTATTACGCGGAAAATAATTATTCCTCCACCTGACAGCAAGGACCCACTGGACGGGCCACCAGTATTTTGCAAAAAAAACGTTTGCCCCTGACTGCTGGGACCCACCTGACGGGCCACCGTATTTCGCGAAAAAAACGTTCCCCCTGCTGTCAGCTCGGACCCACCAGAAGTGCCTCCTTATTACGCACAAAAAATTAATACCCCCGTACTAGCTAGGACCCACCTTGGTGGGAGGTTGACTTGTGGGACTACTAAGTTGACGGGGACGGAAGGCTTTGTCAACTTAGTCAATATAAATGATTCTAGCTCCAGTGACCGTACGATGTCCATCCAGCGGCCGTAGTGCTTCTTCAACCTCTGGTCTTCTTGCTCCAGCCGCCCAAAGCAGTGCCAGTCCTGCCGCATGCTCCTGCCTCCCATGGCCGGATGTGCTGCCACGGAGGCCTCACCACCCCCTACTATTCCCACCGCTGGCCAGGCCCTGCGGCGACGGCAGCCTCACACCGCAGCCGAACCAGCGAAACCTCGTACTCCTCTCCGCGCGGGTTTCCACTGTCGTGTCTTCCCCGGCTCCACGTTGTTCCCTTCCTAGGCCTTGTCGTCGTCCATTGCCCTGGTGCTCTCGGTGCGGCGTGGTCAACGTGGTCAAGGAACGACTTCCATCGGACGTGGACTGTACGTGGAGAGGCTGACAGCTGGGTCCACGGCCGCAGCAAGAAAGTGCCTCCTTATTACACGGAAAATAATTATTCCTCCACCTGACAGCGGGGACTCACCGGACGGGCCACCGTATTTCGCGAAAGAAACATTTCCCCCTGACTGCTGGGACCCACCAGCTACATCTTCACACGCAAGGAAGTGCGTCCGAGCAAAAAAAAACGATTCGCCCCCTGACTGCTGGGACCCACCAGCTACACCTTCACAC
>NC_057801.1:102320013-102352495 GCF_018294505.1 Triticum aestivum
ATCCTCGCAGGCAAGGAAGTGCCTGACAGTCGAGACCCACCTGGTCGAAGCGTACGTAGCATTGTCATTCTGGTCGCGAACGTGTACGTACATATATACTGGTCGATGTACAGGCGCGCACGTGTCGTAGTAGAGGTGTGTACGTATCGTAGTAGAGGCGTGCACATAGCATGTACACATACGTATGGCGGCCAAGGTGTAAGAAAGAAAATACGGCCACGTGCGTATATACGGGCGGGGTCTCGAATGCCTACTCGCGCATAGTACGGCCAGGGCTCGTGTACATGGCTGGGTCGGAACAGAGAAACAACATCGTCGTCGTGTTCATGGGGAGGCAACGAAATGCGTCGTGTTCATGGGGAGGCAACGGAATGCGTCGTGTTCATCGGGAGGCAACGGAACGCGTGGGAGCCAACCGGCTGGGTCGGAACGGAATGTGTGCTCGTGTTTATCGGGAGGGCTTGGACAGAACAGGCGATGGAAACGAGGCCTGGCATACCGCACAACGGAGGAAACAGACCTCCTACGTTTGGAACGGGGTCTTGTTGATCGGGAGGGGTGTGGCGTACCGCAAAACGGAGGAAACGGACCTCCTACGGTCGAAACGGGGGTCATGTTGATCGGGAGGGTGTGGCGTACCGTAAAATGGATGAAACGGACTTGTGTTGGATCGCTACGTTCGAAAGGGGGTCCTGTTCATCGGGAGGGGTGTGGCGTACCACAAAACGGGACTCCACGGGATACTATTCATCTCCATCGTCGACCTCCTCCAGCCTCCACGGGCTCCTATTCATCCAGCCTCCATCGCGCGCTACTCCATCGACTACTGTTCGACCACCCCTCCATCATCTACTGTTCATCCAGCCCTCCACACCACGGGGTCCTGTTCAACCACCCCTCCACGGGCACCCCTCCACCGTCTACTGTTCATCCAGCCCTCTACCACACCACACGGTCCTGTTCATCCGGAGGCAACGCCACTGCTCACTGTTCATCCATCCCCCCGCAACGCTCACTGTTCATCCAATCGATCAGCTTCAGTTAGCAGCAAGTAGCGAAGGAATCGCTCGATCGGGTTCAGTTAACAGCCATCGATCGATCGCTCGGGTTCAGTAACGCGTAGCCTGCAGTGCAATCGCTTGGGTTCAGTTAGAGCCCAACGCCTCACTCGGGTTCAGTTAGAGCCAACGCCTTGCACACACGCACGTACGTGTACGAGAGAAACACGCATCGCTCGGCCCCCTACCTCCCACCATAACCGGCAACTCCCCGAAATTTTCCTCCCCCTCGCTTCTACCATGGTTTTTTCCGTCATGGACGGCCCAACGAATGTCATGCAACTGCGTCTCCGGCCCGCCCAGGATGAAAATCCCATTTTCTGTCATGATTTTTTGTCATAGAAGTAGGAGTCCACCACATCTATGATGATACCGGGTTTTGTCACAATTATCATCATAGAAGTGTCATATGTATGACAGAAAAAAAATTTTGTTCGGCCCAAAATGTCACGGATGTGTCTTTTTTTGTAGTGGTAGCAGCCGCGTTGACTAAGCCTCTTCCACGAGCAAAACATGATCAGCACCAAGACTCCATGGTTGTTAGATTCATTACAATGTAATGTAGATTATTGACTCTAGTGCAAGTGGGAGACTAAAGGAAATATGCCCTATAGGCAATAATAAAGTTTTTTTATATTTCCTTAATCATGATAAATGTTTATTATTCATGCTAGAATTGCATTCGTCGGAAACTTAAATACATGTGTGAATGCATTAAAAAATCGTGTCCCTAGTAAGCCTCTACTAGACTAGCTCGCTAATCAAAGATGGTTAAGGTTTCCTAACCATGTACATGTATTGTCTTTTGATAACAGGATCACATCATTAGGAGAATGATGTGATGGACAAGACTCATCTGTTAGCTTAGCATATGATCGTTTAGTTTATTGCTATTGCTTTCTTAATGTCAAATGCATATTCCTTTGACTATGAGATTATGCAACTCCCGGATACCAGAGGAATACCTTATGTGCTACCAAACGTCATAACATAACTGGGTGATCATAAAGATGCTCTATAGGTATCTCTGATGGTGTCTATTGAATTGGCATGGATCGAGATTAGGATTTGTCACTCCAAGTATCGGAGAGGTATCTCTTGGCCCTCTCGATAACACACATCATAATAAGCTTGCAAGCAAAGTGACTAAGGAGTTAGTTACGAGATGATGTATTACGGAACGAGTAAAGAGACTTGCCAGTAATGAGATTGAACTAGGCATGAAGATACCAAGGATCGAATTTCGGGCAAGTAACATACTAACAGAAAAAGGGAATTACTTATGTTGGCATAACGGTTCGACGGATAAAGATCTTCATAGAATATGTAGGAACCAATATAGGCATCCAGGTTCCGTTATTGGTTATTGACCGGAGAGGTGTCTTGGTCATGTCTACATGTTCTCGAACCCATAGGGTCCGCGTGCTTAACGTTCTTTGACGATATAGTGTTATATGAGTTAAATGATTTGGTGACCGAATGTTACTCGGAGTCCCGGATGAGATCACGGACATCACAAGGAGCTCCTTAATTGTCCGGAGGTGAAGACACTACAAAAAAATACACTTCTGTGATGATACGTGTTTGTCACACTAGGTCATGTTTTCTGTCATGCATGTACATCCATGACGATATTATGACAGAATCAAGATAGTCATACTTGTGCTGTCGTAGAAGTGTTCCATGACATTACCAAAATCATCATCACGAAAGTGTCCACTTCCATGATGATAAATCGCGCGTCATGGAAGTGCTTTCGTCAAGGGTGACCGGCACGTGGCATCCACTGTAACAGGTCGTCGTTAAGCTATCAGGTCCGGTTTTGGATCCGATAACCCGCTAAAAGCCATGACCAATGGGGATTTTCCACGTGTAAATTTCTCATTCCCCAGAGGAACCACGTGTTGGCTCACCGTTGGGACAGATGTCATCCACTCATTGGACAGAAGGCGCCTATGATACGTCGACACATGGCACGGCCCAACAGAGGCCCATTCCTAAGAAAAGGCCGGCCCGTTTGACTTGGTCAAAAGGGAGCAGTCCGACCCACAGAAAGCCTATTAACGACATGTTCGCATATAGCCCATTTACAGCCCGCGAAGTCACGGCCCGTTACGGCCTATCCGAATTAGGCCCAGTAGCGTCATCTGAGCCGTCTAATATGATTCAAGCCCGTTGTAACTTCCGGTCCATGTATGGCCCATGACGTCTTTCGGCCCATATGAGGCCCTTTGTAACTCTTGGCCCATGAACGACCCATGGTGAAACTGGCCCATAATGAACAGTGTATCACTTTATACCCATTAATGACTCATTATTCTGTTGGGCCGTTTCCAACTCGTGTTATCTTTCGGCCTTCATAGGGCCCATTTATTCTTGGGCTCATTTCCAGCATTCGGTTACTTACGACCCGTTACTCGCCTTTTCTGTTTTGTGGGCCAAATTCAGCCTGTGGTTATAGTCGGCCCATTTTTGGCCCGTTAATCCGTTGGGCCATTTTCATAGTGTGATCAAATACGTCTCTTTAATGATGGCCCGTTATGGTCGGCCCATGAATGGACGATTCAAACTCTAGCCCATTTACGGCCATAATGCAGTCTGTTATTGGCCCATGTTTGGCCAATCGATCATATGGCCCGTAGAAGGCCCATTGATGCTACGGCCAGTATAAAGCCCATTGTTTCTATGGCCCGTAGAGGGCCCGTTGTTTCTACGGCCTGTAGGAGGCCCATGGTCACTACAGTAAATATGTAGCCCATGGTTATTATGGCCTAGTTTGAAAAAATAGGTTATTGCGGCCACTAGCAAACCACGGAAAAATAGCTGCACTGACTACAAGCAAACAAATAAAGAAGATAACAATGAAATAAATAAGGAAGCAACTTACGCTAGGCTATCATGACTATTACACATATTACATCCACTGGGCATCAAAGTTATCCACCAGTGCAAATATAGGGAACAAAGCAGCATATCACATACACTGGTTTTGAAAGTTGGCGACCAGTGCAAATACACTCCGCAGCGAAACAAGTCCAGAACTGAAACCAATTCATATGAGCTCAAGAAACAATATCTTGGGTACCCATAATGCTGGAAAGATGCTTAGCAAGCTTATTAACTTTCTCTATTTTGGCGCTTAAATCCTCCAGCGCTTGTTGTTGCACCCGACAGTATGCATCTGAATTCTGCAGGGACTTCCTCAGTCCTTCGGCTTCTTGCCGCAGGACAACTGACTGATGCTTTTCAGCTTGTAGCTGAGACTAAAAAGCCGAAATGATTCAGGTGGCGAGTTCAAAGAGCTTGTGCCAGCGGTAGTGGCCAGTAACTCGAAGACTACATCAAGACAGGACTTTTGGGTTGTCTCACTGTCATCAAGATAGTTTTTATCAGCTTTCTTGAAGACCAACAGTGATGTCTCGCTATCTTGAACCCTATCTTCATTACTTCCTTTACCATTGCATAGCGGGGTACTCTTCTCCAATATTGTTCGCATTCTAAAAAAGAAACAAGCAGACACATCACAAGTTTACCATGTTGTATATGAAAATCATTTTGGTAAATCAGTTCAGTAGTAAAGTGGACAGGATAACAACATGAAAAAAACATATATCTATGTACCATTATCACTGTATGGTCTATATCATTCTAGTTTTTGTTGCCAAATCAAGATAGAGACACAGTTCAAATAATATCTGTTTAAGACAAAGTAGACTAGACAGAATATAAGTGTGGGAAGCTATAGAGCAATAACAACACTTGTAATGTGCATGACATGAGAACAAAAATGTAAATTCATTTGAAACTGAAATCAACATAGAGCAAATTACAACAGCAAACCATTTAAAGAAACAGGTTTAAAACATACCTGTTGCACCATTGGAGTTTCAATTCCATCCTTCAAATTTCAAAATAGTTGGTATGAGTAAATACAGTGATGCAAGAGCAAAGGAGTATGAACCATAGCTACAGAACCTGACCTGAGAACAATTCTTCTTTTGCTTAAAGCGTACAGTTGGGATTCAGAGTGGTGGTCCTCGTGCTTTGGGCATTGCAGTTCCCTTACTAATTGCTCGTGTTTGGGTGCTCTGTGGTGGAGACAGTGTTGTGTCAACTCAAACTGGCTTACTATCTGCTGGTGTAGGGGTTAGAAGGGGTGTAGATGGTTCTCTGTCCAACTGGGTAGGGGCACAATCTGTGAGAGTCTGGGTTATGTGTGGTGGGGCTGGTTCTTGGGCAAGTACAACCTTGGTTCTATCTGCATCGACTGGTAGCACTATCTTTTCTGAAGACCGTGTTGTTACTCCCTTAGATACTGCCATCGCCCTCTCCAATTCAAATGGATGATAAAACAAGAAAAGTAATTGAATGTACAAACATTGTATAATAGACAGGTGCAATGGATAGTGGGGAATAAAAGAGGGCCTGAAATAATTCACATTTATGTTGTCTAGCCAAACAGGATAGCATGACACAATTTCACATATATGATGGCTAACTAAACAGGATAGCATAACACAATTTCACATATATGATGGCTAACTAAAAAGGATGGAAAGACATAGTTCAAAATATGATGACTATGCAAATAGGATGACATGATATAACTATATAATGTATTTATTAAATAGGTTGGCATGCCATAATTCGCATACATGCCGCCTATATGATGTCTTTATCAGATGGGTTCGCATGCCAAAATTCAGATAGATGTTGTCTATGTAAACATGATGGCATGATATAATTCAAATACATGATTTATATAATAAGCAAGTAAGGCCATGTACAATGGGAGGTGCTTAGAGAAATAAACCGGGCTTTCTTAAGCACCAGTGCTTATTTGTACATGACAGATGCTTAACTAAGTGTCTCTCCTGTAGAAATAGGCACCGGTGCTTCAGAAAAACCTGCCAAGACAACATGCAATCGCATATAAGGATCTCTAGGCACCTCCCATTGTACAAGTCCTAAGCAGATGGCAATCGCATATATGACGTAAAAACTAAGCAATGCAAGACAACATGCATGACATGAGTAATATAACCCTGCCAAGTTTGAGCATAGACCTCAGGGGGGAAATAGGACTGGTCATCTATCTCTGAATCCTCCTCTAAGGAGCTATCTGTAACCAGCAAGATGTCTGCTTCAGCAGGTAGCATTGTCTGCTCTAAATACCTTATTTTCACTCCAGATACTTCCATCACCGCTTCAATGGCTGATGCATAGGAAGAGTAGTTAAATATACAAACGTTGTTGACAAATGGGACACGTAATACAAAAAAAGGATAACATGATATAATTCACATATATGATGATTGGCTAAACAACATGGCATTGCATAATTCACATATATAATGCCTTGCAACAAGATAGCATTGCATAATCCACGTATATAATGTCTTGCAACAATATGGCATTGCATAATTCACATATATGGTAATTAGACACTAAACAGGTGGCATTCACACAAAGCATGTCTAAACTAAGCAAATGACATAGCAATGCAAGACACCATACGCACGATATGAGCAACATAACCCTACCAAGTTAGAGCATACACATCAGGGGGGATAGGACTGGTCATCTGTCTCTGAATCCTCCTCTGAAGAGCTATCCGTAACCAGCGAGATATGCGCTTCGTCAGATAGCATAGTCTGCTCTGAAGACCTTGTTTTCACTCCAGAATTTCCATCATCGTGTCAAATGGTTGATGCACACGAAGAGTAGTTGAATGTACTAACATTGTTGACAAATGTAATATGTAGTGAAAAAAGGATGTGATGATATAATTCACATATAAGATTACTGGCTAAGAAGGATGGCATTTGCATAATTCACATATACGATAAACAAAGTAAACAGATGGCATTCACACAAAGCATGTTTAAACTAAGCAGATGACATATTTGATGTATAAAGTAAGCAATGCAAGGCACCATATGCATGATATTACCAACATCAGCATGCCAAGTTAGAGCGAAGACCTCAGGGGGTAAATAGGAGTGGTCTTCTCCTTCTGAATCCCCATCAGAATAGTTGTCTTCCTCTTGATTACAATCCAAAATGGATGGAGGGGGACTGCCTTTGCACCCACCATGAAGCGACGTCTGCATGAAATTGTATTGCCACGCAAGACTCGTCTCTTTTGCTCTACATGTTCAGTTCCACTGTGTACAATAACTGACATGCATAGGAATAAAACATAGTGACATTATGTAAGGAGTGCATGCAGAAATCCAGAGTGATGGTAGCAACCTAGGGATAGATCCAAAACCAATGATAGCAGGCAGATAATGGCTTCAGTTAAAAATACAGATAATGGCTTCTTTACTGTTTGTTTTCCACCCAACATGAAACTCATAGTAGACACCAGAGATTAACCAGATAGTAGATAGATACTATTGATTGCGGCCCTGATATGTACCCCACAACTATTTAAAAAATCAAGTTTGAGCATTAGTTTGGAGCTGACTCAGAGTCTAATCGGTGAACAGGATGATACAGTACCATGTAATATTAAGCGATGCATAACGTAAGCAGACACGAAAGAGTGTGACCTCTCTTGCGGACCCGTGTAGTCCTCAAGGTCATCTGCTTGGTTGATGATGGTAATGCAGTTGCCGTGGCTACCAGCGATGGGGAAGAAGATCTGAGGCGGCGAAAGACAGTCTGGAGGGCGGATCATTGATGTAGTGAACCCTTCCATCGTTGGAGCAGCTGAGCTGGGGTGGAACATAGCGCAACAGGAGCGGGACAAACCACACAATATTTTCTTTGACACATATCTGTAACAGAAGTAATTGGGTAAGGGCTTGTTTACATTTGAGGATTCTAACAACGCAGGGATAGGAAATACACAGGAATAGGATAGGAATGCACGTGCAAAATAGAGAATTTAAAAACACAGGATTTCTGCCAATCTAGGTGTTTGGTTCACAAGAATCGGAAGATCATAGGATGTAAAGAAGCATGGTGAGGTTAAGTCAAACCGCAAGAAAATGTACGGTTATAATGCTATTATTCTACTATCTCTTAGTCTTGTGCTTCATGAAAATGAATTTGAAAAGGAGGACAAGTGGATATTAAAATTCCTATGGTTTGTCTTTCAAGGAGACACTAAAGGAACAAATCCTACAGTTTTCTTTTGCTCCATTCCTTTGAACGGAATGCATGAATAGTAGTACCATATGAAACTTTCCAATTCCTATGTTTTTCCTTCACTTTTCCTTTCAGGCAGTGGCGATTCTACTAGGCAGGCTTGAGCAGGGAAAATCCTACACTCAAAAAATGTTTTTGTGCTACTTCTACTACTTTGGACCCAGGCCACTGCCCTACTAGCTCAACTCCCAGGCCCATCTACAAATGCACACCTCAGACGCGCAGAGATAAATGATGATGGCGTTCAAGAGAGTCCATTGTTGGAAATATGCCCTAGAGGCAATAATAAATGTGT
The DNA here is from genome assembly GCF_018294505.1 of Triticum aestivum. Classification (NCBI taxonomy): domain Eukaryota; kingdom Viridiplantae; phylum Streptophyta; class Magnoliopsida; order Poales; family Poaceae; genus Triticum; species Triticum aestivum. Next base: position 102,328,525 of record NC_057801.1, read on the forward strand.
TATTATTATATTTCCTTGCTCATGATAATTGTCTTTTATTCATGCTATAACTGTATTATCCGGAAATCGTAATACACGTGTGAATACATAGACCACAATATGTCCCTAGTGAGCCTCTAGTTGACTAGCTCGTTGTGATCAACAGATAGTCATGGTTTCCTGGCTATGGACATTGGATGTCGTTGATAACGGGATCACATCATTAGGAGAATGATGTGATGGACAAGACCCAATCCTAAGCATAGCACAAAGATCGTGTAGTTCGTTTGCTAGAGCTTTGCCAATGTCAAGTATCTCTTCCTTTGACCATGAGAGCGTGTAACTCCTGGATACCGTAGGAGTGCTTTGGGTGTATCAAACGTCACAACGTAACTGGGTGACTATAAAGGTGCACTACAGGTATCTCCGAAAGTATCTATTGTTTTATGCGGATCGAGACTGGGATTTGTCACTCCGTGTAAACTGAGAGGTATCTCTGGGCCCACTCGGTAGGGCATCATCATATGCGCAATGTGACCAAGGAGTTGATCACGGGATGATGTGTTACGAAACGAGTAAAGTGACTTGCCGGTAACGAGAATGAACAAGGTATTGGATACCGACGATCGAATCTCGGGCAAGTAACATACCGATAGACAAAGGGAATTGAATACGGGATTGATTAAGTCCTTGACATCGTGGTTCATCCGATGAGATCATCGTGGAACATGTGGGAGCCATCATGGGTATCCAGATCCCGCTGTTGGTTATTGACCGGAGAACGTCTCGGTCATGTCTACATGTCTCCCGAACCCGTAGGGTCTACACACTTAAGGTTCGATGACGCTAGGGTTATAAAGGAAGTTTGTATGTGGTTACCGAATGTTGTTCGGAGTCCCGGATGAGATCCCGGACGTCACGAGGAGTTCCGGAATGGTCCGGAGGTAAAGATTTATATATGGGAAGTCCTATTTTGGCCACCGGAAAATGTTCAGGATTTTTCGGTATTGTACCGGGAAGGTTCTAGAAGGTTCCGGAGTGGGGCCCACCTGCATGGGGGACCCACATGAACGTGGGTAGTGGGGGAAAGTCCCCACACCCCTGGTCAAGGCGCACCAAGATCCCCCCTTAGAAGGAATAAGATCATATCCCGAAGGGATAAGATCAAGATCCCTAAAAAAGGGGGATAACAATCGGTGGGGAAGGAAATGATGGGATTTCTTTCCTCCCACCTTGGCCAACGCCCCAATGGACTTGGAGGGCAAGAAACCAGCCCCTCCACCCCTATATATAGTGGGGAGACGCATGGGAGCTTGAGACGAAGTTCTGGCGCAGCCCTCCCCCTCTCCCAAGTCGTCCTCCTCTCCCGTGGTCCTTGGCGAAGCCCTGCTGGATTGCCACGCTCCTCCATCACCACCACGCTGTTGTGCTGCTGTTGGATGGAGTCTTCCTCAACCTCTCCCTCTCTCCTTGCTGGATCAAGGCGTGGGAGACGTCACCGGGCTGTACGTGTGTTGAACGCGGAGGTGCCGTCCGTTCGGCACTAGGATCATCGGTGATTTGAATCACGACGAGTACGACTCCATCAACCCCGTTCACTTGAACGCTTCCGCTTAGCGATCTACAAGGGTATGTAGATGCACTCTCCTTCCCCTCGTTGCTAGTTTCTCCATAGATAGATCTTGGTGACACGTAGGAAAATTTTAAATTTCTGCTATGTTCCCCAACAGTGGTATCAGAGCTAGGTCTATTGCGTAGATTCTTTGCACGAGTAGAACACAAAGTAGTTGTGGGCGTTGATGTTGTTCAATATGCTTACCGTTACTAGTCCAATCTTTTTTCGACGGTATTGTGGGATGAAGCGGCCCGGACCGACCTTACACGTACTCTTACGTGAGACAGGTTCCACCGATTGACATGCACTTGGTGCATAAGGTGGCTAGCGGGTGCCAGTCTCTCCCACTTTAGTCGGAATGGATTCGATGAAAAGGGTCCTTATGAAGGGTAAATAGCAATTGGCATATCACGTTGTGGTTTTGCGTAGGTAAGAAACGTTCTTGCTAGAAACCCATAGCAGCCACGTAAAACATGCAAACAACAATTAGAGGACGTCTAACTTGTTTTTGCAGGGTATGCTATGTGATGTGATATGGCCAAAAGGATGTGATGAATGATATATGTGATGTATGAGATTGATCATGTTCTTGTAATAGGATTCACGACTTGCATGTCGATGAGTATGACAACCGGCAGGAGCCATAGGAGTTGTCTTTATTTATTGTATGACCTGCGTGTCATTGAAGAACGCCATGTAAACTACTTTACTTTATTGCTAAACGCGTTAGTCATAGAAGTAGAAGTAGTCGTTGGCGTGACAACTTCATGAAGACACGATGATGGAGATCATGGTGTCATGCCGGTGACAAGATGATCATGGAGCCCCGAAGATGAAGATGAAAGGAGCTATATGATATTGGCCATATCATGTCACTACTCTATTTGATTGCATGTGATGTTTATCATGTTTATGCATCTTGTTTGCTTAGAACGACGGTAGTAAATAAGATGATCGCTTACAACAATTTCAAGAAGTGTTCTCCCCTAACTGTGCACCGTTGCTACAGTTCGTCGCTTCTAAGCACCACGTGATGATCGGGTGTGATGGATTCTTACGTTCACATACAACGGGTGTAAGACAGTTTTACACAGGGAAAACACTTAGGGTTAACTTGACGAGCCTAGCATGTACAGACATGGCCTCGGAACACGGAGAACGAAAGGTCGAGCATGAGTCGTATAGTAGATACGATCAACATGAAGATGTTCACCGATGATGACTAGTCCGTCTCACGTGATGATCGGACACGGCCTAGTTGACTCGGATCATGTAATCACTTAGATGACCAGAGGGATGTCTGTGTGAGTGGGAGTTCATAAGATGAACTTAATTATCCTGAGCATAGTCAAAAGACCTTTTGCAAATTATGTCGTAGTTCACGCTATAGTTCTACTGTTTTAGTTATGTTCCTAGAGAAAATATAGTTGAAAGTTGACAGTAGCGATTATGCGGACAGTAGAAAGCTTATGTCCTTAATGCACCACTCAATGTGCTGAACCCCAAACGTCGTCTGTGGATGTTGCGAACATCGGACATACACGTTTTGATAACTACGTGATAGTTCAGATAAATGGTTTGAGTAGAGGCACCAAAGACGTTTTTTTTAAACGTCACGAAACATATGGGATGTTTCGAGGGCTGAAATTAGGATTTCAGGCTCGTGCCCACGTCAAGAGGTATAAGACCTCCGACGATTTTCTTAGCCTGCAAACTAAGGGAGAGAAGCTCAATCGTTGAGCTTGTGCTCAGATTGTCTGAGTGCAACAATCACTTAAATCGAGTGGGAGTTGATCTTCCAGATGAGATAGTGATGTTTCTCCAAAGTCATTGCCACCAAGCTGCTAGAGCTTCGTGATGAACTATAACATATCAGGGATAGATATGATGATCCTTGAGGTATTCGCGATGTTTGACACCGCGAAAGTAGAAATCAAGAAGGAGCATCAATTATTGATGGTTGGTGAAACCACTAGTTTCAAGAAGGGCAAGGGCAGGAAGGGATATTTCATGAAATGGCAAAACAGCTGCTGCTCCAGTGAAGAAACCCAAGGTTGAACCCAAACCCGAGACTAAGTGCTTCTGTAATAAGGGGAACAGCCACTGGAGCAGAACTACCCTAGATACTTGGTAGATGAGAAGGCTGGCAAGGTCGATAGAAGTATATTGGATATACATTGTGTTAATGTGTACTTTACTAGTACTCCTAGTAGCACCAGGGTATAAGATACCGGTTCGGTTGCTAAGTGTTAGTAACTCGAAATAAAAGAGCTACGGAGTAAACGGAGACTAGCTAAAGGTGAGCTGACGATATGTGTTGGAAGTGTTTCCAAGTTTGATGTGATCAAACATCGCACGCTCCCTCTACCATCAAGATTAGTATTAAACCTGAATAAAGTGCTCTTGCACCTAAAGGAATGGTTTATTGAATCTCGATCGTAGTGATACACATTTTCATGCCAAAAGATGTAAGATAGTAATGATAGTACCACTTACTTGTGGCACTGCCATGTAAGTCATATTGGTATAAAATGCATGAAGAAGCTCCATGTTGATGGATCTTTGGACTCACTCGTTTTTGAAAAGTTTGAGACATGCGAACCATGTCTATTGGTGTATACGCATGAAGAAACTCCATGCAGATGGATCGTTTAGACTCACTTGATTTTGAATCACTTGAGATATGCAAATCATACCACATGGGCAAGATGACTGAAAGCCTCGTTTCAGTAAAGTGGAACAAGATAGCAACTTGTTGGAAGTAACACATTTTGATGTGTGCAGTCCAATGAGTGCTGAGGCATGCAGTGAATATCGTTATGTTCTTACTTCACAGATGATTTGAGTAGATGTTGAGTATATTTACTTGATGAATCACGAGTCTGAATTATTGAATGGTTCAAATAATTTCAGAGTGAAGTAGAAGATCATTGTGACAAGAGGATAAAATGTCTATGATATGATCATAGAGATGAATATCTGAGTTACAAGTTTTGGCACACAATTAAGACGTTGTGGAAATTGTTTCGCAATTAATACCGCCTGGAACACCATAGTGTGATGGTGTGTCCGAACATCATAGTTGCACCCTATTGGATATGGTGCGTACCATGATGTCTCTTATCGAATTACCACTATTGTTCATGGGTTAGGCATTAGAGACAACCACATTCACTTTAAATAGGGCACCACGTAATTCCGTTGAGATGACACCGTATGAACTATGGTTTAGAGAAACCTAAGCTGTCATTTCTTAAAAGTTTGGGGCTGCGACGCTTATGTGAAAAAGTTTCAGGATTGATAAGCTCGAACCCAAAGCGGATAAAATGCATCTTCATAGGACACCCAAAACAGTTGGGTATACCTCCTAATTTAGATCCGAAAGCAATATGGATTGTTTCTTGAAACGGGTCCTTTCTCGAGGAAAGGTTTCTCTCGAAAGAGTTGAGTGGGAGGATGGTGGAGACTTGATGATGTTATTGAACCATCACTTCAACTAGTGTGTAGCAGGGCATAGGAAGTTGTTCCTGTGGCACCTACACCAATTGAAGTAGAAGCTTATGATAGTGATCATGAAGTTTTGGATCAAGTCACTACCATACCTCGTAGGGTGACAAGGATGTGTACTGCTTCAGAGTGGTACAGTAATCCTGTCTTGAAGGTCATGTTGCTAGACAACAATGAACCTACGAGCTATGGAGAAGCGATTGTGGGCCCAAATTCCGACAAATGGTTAGAAGCCATGGAATCCGAGATAGGATCCATGTATCAGAACAAAGCATGGACTTTGGAGGACTTGCCCGATGATCGGCAAGCCATTGAGATAAATGGATCTTTAAGAAGAAGACGGACGTGGACGGTAATGTCACCGTCTGTGAAGCTCGACTTGTGGCGAAGAGTTTTTCACAAGTTCAAGGAGTTGACTACGGTGAGATTTTCTCATCCGTAGCGATGCTTAAAGTCTGTCGGAATCATGTTAGCGTTAGCTGAATTTATGAAATCTGGCAGATGGATGTCATAACGAGTTTCCTTACCAGTGTTCGTAAGGAAAGGTTGTATATGATACAATCAGAAAGTTTTTGTCAATCCTAAGGATGCTAAAAGGTAAGCTGGCTCCAGCGATCCTTCTAAGGACTGGAGTAAAGCATCTCGGAGTTGGAATGTACACTTTGATAAGATGATCAAAGATTTTGGGTTTATACAAAGTTTATGAGAAACTTGTATTTCCAAAGAAGTGAGTGGGAGCACTATAGAATTTCTGATGAGTATATGTTGTTGACATATTGTTGATCAGAAATGACGTAGAATTTCTGGAAAGCATATAGGGTTATTTTGAAAGTGTTTTTCAATGGAAAGCCTGGATTAAGCTACTTGAACGTTGAGCATCAAGATCTATAAGGATAGATCAAAATGCTTAATAATACTTTCAAATGAGCACATACCTTGACATGATCTTGAAGGTATTCAAGATGGATCAGTCAAAGAAGAAGTTCTTGCCTGAGTTGTAAGGTACAAAGTTAAGACTTAAAGCTCGACCATGGCAGAATAGAGGGAAAGGACGAAGGTCGTCTCCTATGCTTAAGACATAGGCTCTACAGTATGCTATGCTGTGTACCGCACCTGAAGTGTGCCTTGCCATGAGTTAGTCAAGGGGTACAAGAGTGATCCAAGAATGGATCACAGACAGCGGTAAAAGTTATCCTTAGTAACTAGTGGACTAAGGAATTTTCTCGATTATGGAGGTGGTAAAAGAGTTCGTCGTAAAGGTTACGTCGATGCAAGCTTAACACCTATCCGAATAGCTCTGAGTAGAGAGACCAGATACATATAATGGAGCAAAAATTTAGAATAGCTCCAAGTAGAACAGTTATTTGGAATAGCTCCAAATAGAGCGTGGTAGCTGCATCTAGGAGATGACATAGAGATTTGTAAAGCACACACGGATCTGAAAGGTTCAGACCCATTGACTAAAACCTCTCTCACAAGCAACATGATCAAACATAAAACTCATTGAGTGTTAATCACATAGTGATGTGAACTAGACTACTGACTCTAGTAAACTCTTGGGTATTAGTCACATGGCGATGTGACCTGTGAGTGTTAATCACATGGCGATGTGAACTAGATTATTGACTCTAGTGCAAGTGGGAGACTGTTGGAAATATGCCCTGGAGGCAATAATAAAAGTGTTATTATTATATTTCCTTGCTCATGATAATTGTCTTTTATTCATGCTATAACTGTATTATCCGGAAATCGTAATACACGTGTGAATACATAGACCACAATATGTCCCTAGTGAGCCTCTAGTTGACTAGCTCGTTGTGATCAACAGATAGTCATGGTTTCCTGGCTATGGACATTGGATGTCGTTGATAATGGGATCACATCATTAGGAGAATGATGTGATGGACAAGACCCAATCCTGAGCATAGCACAAAGATCGTGTAGTTCGTTTGCTAGAGCTTTGCCAATGTCAAGTATCTCTTCCTTTGACCATGAGAGCGTGTAACTCCTGGATACCGTAGGAGTGCTTTGGGTGTATCAAACATCACAACATAACTGGGTGACTATAAAGGTGCACTAAAGGTATCTCCGAAATTATCTATTGTTTTATGCCGATCGAGACTGGGATTTGTCACTCCGTGTAAACGGAGAGGTATCTCTGGGCCCACTCGGTAGGACATCATCATATGCGCAATGTGACCAAGGAGTTGATCACGGGATGATGTGTTACGGAACGAGTAAAGTGACTTGCCGGTAACGAGATTGAACAAGGTATTGGATACCGATGATCGAATCTCGGGCAAGTAACATACCGATAGACAAAGGGAATTGAATACGGGATTGATTAAGTCCTTGACATCGTGGTTCATCCGATGAGATCATCGTGGAACATGTGGGAGCCATCATGGGTATCCAGATCCCGCTGTTGGTTATTGACCGGAGAACGTCTCGGTCATGTCTACATGTCTCCCGAACCCGTAGGGTCTACACACTTAAGGTTCGATGACGCTAGGGTTATAAAGGAAGTTTGTATGTGGTTACTGAATGTTGTTCGGAGTCCCGGATGAGATCCCGGACGTCACGAGGAGTTCCGGAATGGTCCGGAGGTAAAGATTTATATATGGGAAGTCCTATTTTGGCCACCGGAAAATGTTCGGGATTTTTCGGTATTTTACCGGGAAGGTTCTAGAAGGTTCCGGAGTGGGGCCCACCTGCATGGGGGACCCACATGAACGTGGGTAGTGGGGGAAAGTCCCCACACCCCTGGTCAAGGCGCACCAAGATCCCCCCTTAGAAGGAATAAGATCATATCTCGAAGGGATAAGATCAAGATCCCTAAAAAAGGGGGATAACAATCGGTGGGGAAGGAAATGATGGGATTTCTTTCCTCCCACCTTGGCCAACGCCCCAATGGACTTGGAGGGCAAGAAACCAGCCCCTCCACCCCTATATATAGTGGGGAGACGCATGGGAGCTTGAGACGAAGTTCTGGCGCAGCCCTCCCCCTCTCCCAAGTCGTCCTCCTCTCCCGTGGTGCTTGGCGAAGCCCTGCTGGATTGCCACGCTCCTCCATCACCACCACGCCGTTGTGCTGCTGTTGGATGGAGTCTTCCTCAACCTCTCCCTCTCTTCTTGCTGGATCAAGGCGTGGGAGACGTCACCGGGCTGTACGTGTGTTGAACGCGGAGGTGCCGTCCGTTCGGCACTAGGATCATCGGTGATTTGAATCACGACGAGTATGACTCCATCAACCCCGTTCACTTGAACGCTTCCACTTAGAGATCTACAAGGGTATGTAGATGCACTCTCCTTCCCCTCGTTGCTAGTTTCTCCATAGATAGATTTTGGTGACACGTAGGAAAATTTTAAATTTCTGCTACGTTCCCCAACATCCATCACGGATAGGTAAGTTGCCTGGTACCTCACTGCTGGTCATATATTAGGAGAAACTAATCGTAATTCACGTTACTACGTGTGCTCAGTAGACAATATACATAACATGTAGAGTAAAAAAGCGATGCAACAATTGTCCAACCTCTTTGGCGAAGCCATGTCGATCTCAGTGTGATTGGGTTGGTCAGTGAGGATGCTCTTGATTTGGCTGTCGGAGGAAGGGAAGAAGATTTTGGCGTCTGGAGATGGAGCCTCGGGTACTGCTCCACTATGATGGACGGTTTCATCATTGGAGCAGCTCCGGTGAGTTGTACGATGGCAAGGCTGAAGCTGGACAAGAGAGACAATGTTAATCCGAGTGGAATTCTAATAGCATCTCCAATAGATGACGTAAAATACATAACCACAAAGTGCTAGATGTAAAATACATCAGCCGCTCATCTCTGAACTTAACTGTCGAAACTGAATTTAACTGTCGAAACTGAATTTTGCTGTCGAAACTGAATTTTACTGTCGAAACTGAACGCACTAGTAGCAGAAAAGCAGTAGCAGCAACAGCAGCGCCAGGAGCAGCAGTGCGTGCGAGAGCCGAGGCAGCTGGTCGTGTAGTAGCAGTTGTAGGGGCTTGAGCGAGAGTAGTATCTGCTGCTCATGCAGCAGTAGCGCACGCAAGAGTAGAGCAGCAGGAAGAGTCGACGGACTTTTTCATCTTTGGTCAGTAGATTTTCCAGCTGTTGGATACGAAATCAAGGGCATGCAATTCATCTTCAACCTCCACCCCCCTGAGCCACCAGCCAACACCAGCCAAACCGCCGGCCGGCGGTGCTTCCGCGCTTCCTCGCCGCCCCACCCGCCCCAAAACCACTCCCAACCGTCGGTCCGCTGACGCCTCGGCCATCCCTCTTTCCCCCTCCCCCCGCACCAAGCTTTTTCTCCACCAATCCCCATGCCACCGCCCCACCACCACCGGCGACCATCGCCCCCACCCTGAACCCTAAGATAGATAGTGGGGTAACTCTCCGGCGAGCCCCCTCCCCATTGCGGCTGGTTCTTCCTTAACTCTGGCGAGCCCCCCTGAAAATCAACTGACACAAAAGTCGATTCAGTCGACTGAAGTGTAGCTAAATCAGAGCAGCAGCGCAAGCAAGAGCAAGAGCGAGAGCAACAGTGCAAGCAAGAGCAAGAGCGAGAGCAGCAGCGCGAGCAAGAGCAGACCAGGCAGGGGACCAAGAGCAAGAGCGAGAGCAGCAGTGCAAGCAAGAGCAAGAGCGAGAGCAGCAGCGCGAGCAAGAGCAGACCAGGCAGGGGACCAAGAGCAAGAGCAGAGCAGCAGCGCGAGGGAGAGCCAAAGCTGCAGCATGTCCTACTAATGTGGACGTCGCCGCCGAGGGAGTGACGCCTTGGAGGAAGTGGCCGGCGATGCCCCTGTGGATGGAGCCGCGCCATGTCAGCTCGGGACCGAGCGCCGGCAGCACCGTGAGATCGAATCAAGAAGAAAATGCGGTGATTAGTGTAGAACCTCTTTGGTGGCGCTTATTAGGCCTCAGCTTCATCCAAGGAAACGATGATGATGCTGCTTTTCCAGTGGTGCAGGTGAAGATGACAGTGTGGGAATGGAGGTGGCGCGAAAGACGAGGGGAATGTCGAGGCAGCTCCTTGGAGGTGAGGACAGGGTGGCTGAACCGGCGGGACGAGATCAAGGATGGATCCTCATCCGATGCGGTGGATGAGGGATGTGGAGGTGTTGTTGTGGACGACGTCGTCGGGGAAGAGGCTCTGGCTGGGTGGCAGACGGAGGAGGGTGTGGGGTTTCGCGACTTTTCGTGGCCTCGGTGTACGAATGGGTCGGCGGATGGGATGGGAGGGGGAACCATGGCTTAGGGACGCGCTTGTCCGAAATGTGGGGTAAGTTATGAAAGTATCCCCACCAATTTGAGCCAGGCATTTCTTTCGGTTCAGGGGTATCACATGCATTTCACGTGTCGGGATTTCGCACGAGGTGTGAGTTTTTGCGCGCGTTGTAATTTTTGGATAGCAAGGTGCGGGTTGAGATGGAGGGAGTTTTCAGAGCACAATGAAAGATATATCTTAAATATTTCAGGGTAACAAGGCACATGTTGAAATTTGCAGACAAGCCTAACATGTACTGTACCAAATCAATTCACACTTCCCTCGACAAAAAAACAAAAAGAAATCAATTCGCACCACACAAGAGAGTCTAGTACCATGTATTGTACCAAATCAATTCGCACTACAAGTGCCATTCAAAGCTTTGAATTCATGTTATGTTCAATTAAAACATTTCACTACGTGCATAATGCATGCAACCTGCTACTCAAATGAACGTTTTAGTGCATTCCAAACGTATATACTACCGCTTCAATATGAACTAAATTTGAATTTGTTTCTCTATTTGAATAAGATCTATAATCATGATTGTTGTCAGGTTAAACCATTTGAATTTGTTTCTCTATTTTAATAAGACCTACAATTATCATTATTGTCAAGTTAAACCATCGCTTGTATATTATCTTCATAGCACACCACATGATTACTGTCGAGTTAGATATGAACTATGTGTACTATATGAACTCGAACTCAATTTTTTGAATCCACTTTATGTTGATTTCAAATCACAGTACATTCAAGCTCTAGCTAGATCTTCATAATCTAAACCATGTCTTGTATGTATAATGTGTTTATCACATAATGCATGGTGCCCCGCCCCCTACGCCTACAAGTATTTAGATGTGAGGTGCAAACGCCACACATTATCACAAATTGAAATAAAATGTGAGATTGTTCGATATATATAGTATGGTTTAGATTGTTCGATATTTAGTTGTGAGCTGCAAACGCCACTAATTATCACAAATTCAAATAAAATGTGAGATTGTTCGATCTATAGTATGGTTTAGATTGTTCGATATTTAGTTGTGAGTTGCCAATGCCACGCATTATCACATTATGGTATAACATGTCCAAAACCACACCATGCGTATCACCGCTAGATTCATGCATGCATATGTTTATGACACTATGATCTCCTATTCAAATATATGAATCCACTTTCATATTGAATTATGATCTTTGTTAGTGTCTTACACCCACACAATCCTCTAACCTTTGTAGCTAGCACTAACTTTCTCTCATGCATGCACACACCCTTCTCGCCCTCCCCCTCCCTCAACATTCTATCCATTGCGCACATTCATTTTTTCTTCTTTAGGTCGTTCTCCCACATTCTCCACAACTCCTTTCCGACACACACCGATCGATAAACCTCTCCAGCGATGTCTACCTACCACACACACACACACACACACACACACACACACACACACACACACCTTCCATCTCCTCCCTTCTATGGCCATGCCTCGTGTCTCTCATACGGTCCCACACACGTGTAAACTCTCGCCCCTCTTTTCATCGATCTACAATTGCACACTCCTCCGGCTATCTAGCTAGTAGGCCTCTCGCACCACCTCTTAGCTCCATTATCTCTGTCTATCCGTCTCGCTGGGCCTTATTTGCCTCTAACAAATGGATGTACACTGATCGATCTCCTGCTATACATATAGATATCTAGGTCATTATAACTCATTTTCCCCAAGCGGTGATTGATCTACCTCATTTGTTATGTCTCTCCCTTCCTCTGACACACAACAATTGATCTATCGATCTAGTTAGGTCTGCTTACCAAACACATGCCCCCCCTTCATCATCCATGCATGCCTCCCGACACATTTACCATGCACACGCACACACAGATACACATCCTCACTCTTATTGATAATATTGCAGTTCTACCCTCAGTTTGTCTATTAGGCCTCTCCCACCATCTTCGACAAGCAATTCCACCACCCATCCAACACTCTACCCCTCTTCCTCCCCCCTCTCTCTTCCCCTCTCTATCCCAAGTATTTCCCGTCCTTCACTTATGTATGGGTGTCGACCTATCTCCCTCATGACATACCTAGGTCTCTCCTTCTCAACACATATACGAGTCAATCTACCTCTCTAGTTAGGTCTCTGCCCCCCCCCACACACACCGATACATCGAGCTCTCTAGTCATGTCTCCCTTCCACACACAAACTTGCTCTGTGCCCTCTGACATTCCAGTAGGTCAGTCGCCCTATATCTTTGATTTGTACACAGACACAATTTCGATGACTCTCTTCATCGATCTCGCACCCACCCACTTGATCCTCTCTTCGACTTTATCGATATCTATGACCCCTCCCTCTCTTCTCGTGGATCGCCCCTCTATATATGATATAGATAGGCCTCTATTTCACACACATTGCATGTGTCAAATTTTTGTTTGAGATAACATCGACACATATTCCCACAAATACATTCACAAAATCACCCCCAAAAAAAACACTCATGAATGCATGCCATCTGTCTAGGTTTTATCTCTCTCTCTCACACACACGTAGCTAGGGGACATGCATGAAGAGAAGAGGTGCACGCACTGCATGCACATGTACTCCCATCTCTTTCCCAACCACACCCGCGCGGGTACACGGTGGAGCTCATTCTCTATGAAAAGGCAGCCCACGTGGTAATTTGACACGTGAACTGGTTGTCCACTTGATGGAGGATCGTGTACCACGGGTGAACAAACAAATTGCGACTTGACGTGTTATGCTAAAAAAGAGGCAAACCATGTGGGGCCTACCTTAGAGGCAAGGCTCTATACATTGGAGATGCCCTGCATGTATTACTTTTGATGTGTCCCGTCAACTCGTAGTACGAGGAGAAGCTTGCTTAGTATGCCGTCTCCCCCGCCCACGGGCGCGGTGGCTTGCAGGGTCGTAGGACGAGGAGAAGGTTGCTTACGACGCCTACTGTCGGTGTCAAAACTAGCGGATCTCGGGTAGGGGGTCCCGAACTGTGTGTCTAAGGCTAATGGTAACAGGAGGCGGGGGACACAATGTTTACCCAGGTTCGGTCCCTCTCTATTGGAGGTAATACCCTACTTCCTGCTTGATTGATCTTAATGAGTATGAGTATTACAAGAGTTGATCTACCATGAGATCGTAATGGCTAAACCCTAGAAGTCTAGCCTATGATTATGATTGTTGTCCTACGGACTAAACCCCCCGGTTTATATACACACCGGAGGGGGCTAGGGTTACACAAAGTCGGTTACAGAGAAAGGAATCTACATATACGAATTGCCAAGCTTGCCTTCCATGCAAAGGAGAGTCCCATCCGAACACGGTAAGAAGTCTTCTATCTTGTATCTTCATAGCCCAACAGTCCGGCCCAAGTATATACTCCAGCTGTCCGAGAACCCCTTAGTCCAGGACTCCCTCAGTATCCCCTGAACCAGGCTTCAATGACAATGAGTCCGGCGCATAGATTTGTCTTCGGCATTACAAGGAGGGTTCCTTCTCCGAATACTTCAAAGTAGATCTCGAACACAAGAATCGTGTCTGGCTCTGCAAAAACAATTCCACATACCACCGTAGAGAGTATAATATTTCATGAGTCCAATCCGCTGACAATTTTTGTTGCACGACATTACGTCATCACCCGGTCATTATTTGAACCGTTGTTAGCCTGCCGCTCCATATTCCGTGAGTGGTTTTATTGGCACGTCTTGTCGAAGCGTAGACTGTGTCCCCTTATCACGGGATTCTCATCAATACAGGCATGGGTAACCCAACTGTGTTATCTGCATGGCCCTTGGGGAATAGGCGAGTTTTAAGGCGAGTGGGGAGGCGCATGATATCCGTTGCCTTTATAAAGAGGCCTGAACCTGTCTTTTTCCCCCACACTAATCTTCTCCTCCAACCACCTCAAGTTCCAACACCCAAGGCTTAATCCAGTCGCTTTGAGCCTCCAACCATGTCCGGATCCAGCCTTCAAGGACAGTGGATGGCCTCTTCTGTCACAGAGTGTCAGGACCCCGACTCGATGTCACATCGATCTAGCCGGTAACACCTCATATCACTTTGCGGCCTCACGCACGGTATCCCCACGGGTGTCGTCTTACCTTTTCCCGGGACCGTTTGCGCCTTTTGGCTCACGTATATGATAGTGTCGCTAGCATCCATATGATAATGAGCCCGAGCTGACATGACTAGTCGTAAACCCAAAGTGGCACAGACTTACAGGGACAGGCATCCATGACCCAGCTTCGAACGTGTCGGTCATCAGCAAGTGGGTCCGGGCTGTAGCACTGGGCTAGCAGGACTCCGGTAAACCGGGCTGTAGCGGGCTAACAGGACTCCGGTACTCAAAGCGTGACATTTCCCCGAAGGGACAGACACAGGAACGAAGAAGGACACATGCCGGCCAGCCTAAGTGTTCTAGAGCAGTAGCAAGCTACCTTGGCTCAGCGGTAACACTAGGAGACATTTCCCGGTAAGAGAGGCTACTAAAGATAAACAACTAGATAGTCAGATCCCACACATACCAAGCATTTCAATCATACACACAATATGCTCGATATGTGCAAATACAACGAAGCATCACAACATGACTCTATGACACAAGTACTTTATTTAAGGCTCAGGGAGCCATACATAACATACACAAAGGTACGGGTCTCACGACCCCACATACAAGTCATACAGTCATACAAACCAGCAGCGGAAGTAACTTGTCTGAGTACAGACAACTAGTAAAATAAAAGAGGCTTGGACAGCCTAGCTATACTACGTGGTCCTTCACAAGCTCAGGGTCACCACCTGGGTCTTTAGCCTACTCGTTGATGTCAACGTCTACATAGAACCCATCAGAAGGGGTTGCAGCGTCTTCTGTAAAAATGTAGATTATAGCAACATGAGTACAAAGGTACTCAGCAAGACTTACATCAGATCCTACATACATGCATATTATCAAGAAGGGTTGGTGGGGTTATTGCAGCAAGCCAGCTTTGACTGTTGGCTAGGCTATCCTACGATACTTCAACTTGAAATGGTTTTGCGCACACGAGTCCACTACTCACCACTTCAATACACTACCGAGGATCCACCTCCGTCTTCCTACGGAAGAGCCATCCTCGGCACTCACACTTATCTTGAGGCTTTTAGTAGTTTCCATTTACTTGTCTATGAACTGTATAGGCAACCAAGTAGTCCTTTACCGCGGACGCGGCTATTCGAATAGATTATGTTAACCCTGCAGGGGTGTACTTCTTCATACACGCTCTCACCACTTACCATCGTTTACACGACATGTACTCGGCAACCTTCAAGCGGAAGCCCAACGTGGGTGTCGGCCACGACCTACCTAATCACCTAAGTCTCCAATCCAGGTTTATCGCCTATCCAGGTTCCATCCGCAGGGAGTCCGGCCGAGGTTTCCCATACGGCCCCGAACGATGTGTACAGGGGTCCGTGACACCTAACGGGTGCCCGGTATCCCCGGCCACGTACCTAAGTGTCAGGACCCCGACTCGATGTCACATCGATCTAGCTTGTAACACCTCATATCACTTTGCGGCCTTACGCACGGTATCCCCACGGGTGTTGCCTTACCTTTTCCCGGGACCGTTTGCGCCTTTTGGCTCACGTATATGATAGTGTCGCTAGCATCCATATGATAAGGAGCCCGGGCTGACATGACTAGTTGTAAACCCAAAGTGGCACAGACTTACAGGGACAGGCATCCATGACCCAGCTTCGAACGTGTCGGTCATCAGCAAGTGGGTCCGGGCTGTAGCACTGGGCTAGCAGGACTCCGGTAAACCGGGCTGTAGCGGGCTAACAGGACTCCGATACTCAATGCGTGACATTTCCCCGAAGGGACAGACACAGGAACGAAGAAGGACACATGCCGGCCAGCCTAAGTGTTCCAGAGCAGTAGCAAGCTACCATGGCTCAGCGGTAACACTAGGAGACATTTCCCGGTAAGAGAGGCTACTAAAGATAAACAACTAGGTAGTCAGATCCCACACATACCAAGCATTTCAATCATACACACAATATGCTCGATATGTGCAAATACAATGAAGCATCACAACATGACTCTACGACACAAGTACTTTATTTAAGGCTCAGGGAGCCATACATAACATACACAAAGGTACGGGTCTCACGACCCAACATACAAGTCATACAGTCATACAAACCAGCAGCGGAAGTAACTTGTCTGAGTACAGACAACTAGTAAAATAAAAGAGGCTTGGAAAGCCTAGCTATACTACGTGGTCCTTCACAAGCTCAGAGTCACCACCTGGGTCTTTAGCCTACTCGTTGATGTCAACGTCTACATAGAACCCATCAGAAGGGGTTGCAGCGTCTTCTGTAAAAATGTAGATTATAGCAACATGAGTACAAAGGTACTCAGCAAGACTTACATCAGATCCTACATACATGCATAGTATCAAGAAGGGTTGGTGGAGTTATTGCAGCAAGCCAGCTTTGACTCTTGGCTAGGCTATCCTACGATACTCCAACTTGAAATGGTTTTGCGCACACGAGTCCACTACTCACCACTTCAATACACTACCGAGGATCCACCTCCGTCTTCCTACGGAAGAGCCATCCTCGGCACTCACACTTATCTTGAGGCTTTTAGTAGTTTCCATTTACTTGTCTATGAACTGTATAGGCAACCAAGTAGTCCTTTACCGCGGACGCGGCTATTCGAATAGATCATGTTAAACCTGCAGGGGTGTACTTCTTCATACACGCTCTCACCACTTACCGTCGCTTACACGGCATGTACTCGGCAACCTTCAAGCGTAAGCCCAACGTGGGTGTCGGCCACGACCTACCTAATCACCTAAGCCTCCAGTCCAGGTTTATCGCCTATTCAGGTTCCATCCGCAGGGAGTCCGGCCGAAGTTTCCCATACGGCCCCGAACGATGTGAACAGGGTTCCCGAGATACCTAACGGGTATTCGGTACACTCGGCCACGTACCTACCGCATCACAGCCCACCCCTACGGTCAGTGCTGTCCACGGCCTCCAGTAGGCTACAAACACCAGAAACTACTTGCAACTCCTGGACGGAGAACTAGGGTGAATAAGAAGTCGAGAGGGTCCATTGGTTTCGGGCCCAATGCATGGTAGTAGCTGATTCTTAAATCACACATACAGATCTCAGTGCTTAAGGTCGGCTTCAATGAAACAACCCACCATGTACTCCTACATGGCCTCTCATCGATACCTTTACCAAATCGTGTTCACCACACCACTCTCATTACCGACATAATCATTTCACTCTAGCCCATCACCCAGATGAACCAGACCTGACACGACTCTAAGCATAGCAGGCATAGCAAGGTAGGAACAACACATACATATGGCTCAATCAAATCCTACACATGCTAGTGGGTTTCATCTAGTTACTGTGGCAATGACAGGTCATGCAGAGGAAATGGGTTCAACTACCGTAGCACACAGCAGTTTGAATCGCGTTGTCTTAATGCAGTAAAAGAGAGCAGGAGCGAGAACATGGGATTGTATCGATATGATCAAATGGTTGGTTGCTTGCCTGATGGTTCGATGCTCGGATATGATTCTTCGTTAGGGTAATCACGGTACTCCTCGGAGACAGAACCTGTCGCAAAGGACATCGATACACAAGCATCACCAAACAATGTGCAACAATATGATGCATGCATGAAACATGGCAATATGAGTGTGTTGGGCTAATGTAACTAAAACCAGAGGGGTTTGAACAAATTTGAATCAAGGATTCAAATTTCAAACTCAAACATGGCCTCTTTAAGTGCTTTTCCTTATTCTGCTTAAAACATCAATTTAACTTGTTTGATCATGCATGAAAATAGTACAGATGGATAGATTGGATTTTTCTGATCATTTTTCATATATAATTTGTCCAATTTGGAGTTACAGAATAAAAGTTATGAATTTTTGAAGTTTAATTAATATTCTGGAATTTCCTGATTTAATTTAAATCCAGAAAATCAATTACTGCGTCAGCCTGACGTCAGTGTGACGTCAGCAGGTCAACGGAACAGGTCTGGGTCAAACCTGACAGTGGGTCCCGCATGTCAGGGTGATTAATTTAATTAAAAGTTAATTAAAACTAATCCTGTTTAATTAACAGGGCTGGGCCCCACCTGTCATTGACTCAGGGGAGTCAACCAGGGCCCACCCGTGGTCAAAGTCAAAGTCGGCTGCCGGCATTTAGCCGCCGGCGAGCCCGACGCGGCGGCGGGAGTGGTTTTGGCCATTTCGGCCACCAGAGGGGCCGCGGAGACCACCGGAGTGGAGCTGAGGACGACCCGCAGCTCTTGGCGGAGTCCGTTTGGGTCGGGGTGGCCGGAGTCGACGGCGGCGAGCTCGGCTGCGGCCGCCGGGGTTCGGTCGTGCACGGGAATGGGGTTGGAGCTCGAAGTCGAGCAAAGCGAGGCGCTAGGAATGCTCTACGGGGTCTTGCGAACTTGTTGGACTCGCCGGGGTGACCAAATGGTCACCGGAGCTGCGTCGACGGCGAGCTCGGCAACGGCGGAGGTTCGGCCGTGGTGGGGAGGAGGCTATGGTGAGGGAACGAGGGGGAGAAGAGGGGGAAACGGTGGCGTAGCTCACCGCGGTTGCAGTGGGCGTCGAAGCGGGCTCGGGGACGTGCCGGAGACGACGAATTCGACGGCGACGATGATCGGAGCCGAAGAGGGGAACGGCGACGTGGCGGCGATGCAGGGCTTCCGGGGACCCGTGGAGCGGTGGGGAGGAAGAGGGAGTTGTGGCGGAGCTTCTGAGCTAGTCGGGGGAGCGAGGGGTGGCCGGAGATGGCGGCTACGGCGAACGGCGGCGACGGTGGTGTTCGGCCGTGAGAGAGAGAGAGCGAGGGAGAGGAAGGAAAGAGCCGGGGAGAGTGAGAGAGAGCAGGGGGGATCGGGACGGGCTGCGGGCGTCGTCCACGCGGCCAGGAGGTCGTCGGCAAGCAGGAGGTGGCCGCGCGGCCGTGCGCGCGCGAGCACGCAGCAGCTTCGGGGCGAGGGGAGGAAGACGACGGAGGGCTACAGTGCTGGGCTGGGTCGGTTGCTGGCTGGGCCGGCCAGCTGGCTGGGCCGCACAGGGAGGAGCCCAGGTAAGTTTTTCCCTTTTTCTTCTGTTTTCTGTTTTATTTAATATATCTGCAACTTTGTTGAATTTAATAAAATACCTAGGCAACTTCAAAAATCACCAAACTATTCCTGGCCCATAGTTGGATTATTTCCAACATGAAACATTTTAGTTTGGAGATATTTGAGCATTTAGATATTTTATATTATTTTAAATGCCCAAATTCAAATATTTATGATTTAATTCAAAAACCCTAGGATGGCCTAGGAAAATGTGCACCATTTTTGGCAGAGGTTCTGAACCAAGACAAAAATGATGGGCATTTTAGAAGGGCATTTCAGGTTCATTGAAAAATTATTTTAGTAACCCTAGTTGGTTTCAGAGGGGACTGGGGGTTCTGTCATCCCCATTTCAACTCAGGCGATACTAACCGATAATTTTTGAAGAAGAAAGGTGGGATGCCTACCGGGGCATCCCCAAGCTTAGATGCTTGAGACTTCTTGAAATATTATCTTGGGGTGCCTTGGGCATCCCCAATCTTGAGCTTTTGTGTCTTCTTAATTCCTCTCATATCACGGTTTTCCTAAATCTCAAAAACTTCATCCACACAAAACTCAACAAGAACTCGTGAGATAAGTTAGTATAAATCAATGCAAAACCTTATCATTCTCGACTGTAGAAAATCACCAAAATTATTATTCAACATTGCATACCAAATGCCTCTGCATATTTAATACTCCTATCCTCAAATAGAATCATTAAAGAAGCAAACATAATAGCAATCTGCCAAAACAGTATAGTCTGTCAAGAATGCAAGAGTATCAATACTTCTTTAACTCCAAAAATTATGAAAATTTACCACATTGTAGAAAAATTATGAGATATTATTGTGCAAAAAGTTTCAACATTTTATCACGTTCTGACTTTTCTAGGTAATTTTTGCAACAGCGGTAAACTTTCTGTTTTGAAACAGCAACATATAGACTTGCAAAATAAGCATGGCAAAGGCTATACTTGACATTTTTATTGAAATAAAATATGAAAAACATTATTCTAAATAACATCAAGAAAATCTTAATAAAATAAAATGATACTCCAAGAAAAACACATATCATATGACGAATAAAAATGTAGCTCCAAGTGAGGTTACCAATAATGTTGGAGACGAAAGAGGGGATGCCTTCTGGGGCATCCCCAAGCTTAGTTGCTTGGATCTTCCTTTAATATTACGTTGGGGTGCCTTGGGCATCCCCAAGATTAGGGTCTTTTCACTCCTTATTCTCCTCATATCGACATCTCACCCAAAACTTGAAAACTTCAATCACACAAAACTTAACAGAACTTCATGAGATAGGTTAGTATGATAAAGAGCAAACCATTTCACTTTGGTCCTGTCAAAGACAACATTCATAATTGTTCTCACACAATGCCTACTGTAGAATATCATTTTCACTATTTATATTGAGCAATATAACCCATAGAAACCAGAAACCAAGCAAACTATGCATTGAAAACAGAATCTGTCCAAATAGAATGGTCTGTAGTAATCTGTACTCCAACCATACTTATGATATTCCGAAAATTCTTAACAATTAGGACAGCCTGGGAAAATTTTCTATTAATATTATGCAAAAAGAAGAAGTATTTTATCACGCTTCTGTTAAAAATGAGAATTATTTTCGTGAGC
Source organism: Triticum aestivum (assembly GCF_018294505.1). NCBI lineage: Eukaryota > Viridiplantae > Streptophyta > Magnoliopsida > Poales > Poaceae > Triticum > Triticum aestivum. The sequence goes on from NC_057801.1 coordinate 102,349,707, forward strand.
GCAAAAGTTTCTGTTTTTCAGCAAGATCAAATCAACTATCACCATATACCATCCCAAAGGTCTTACTTGGAACTTAATAGAAACAAAATGTCAGGACCCCGACTCGATGTCACATCGATCTAGCTGGTAACACCTCATATCACTTTGCGGCCTCACGCACGGTATCCCCACGGGTGTCGTCTTACCTTTTCCCGGGACCGTTTGCGCCTTTTGGCTCACGTATATGATAGTGTCGCTAGCATCCATATGATAAAGAGCCCGGGCTGACATGACTAGTCGTAAACCCAAAGTGGCACAGACTTACAGGGACAGGCATCCATGACCCAGCTTCGAACGTGTCAGTCATCAGCAAGTGGGTCCGGGCTGTAGCACTGGGCTAGCAGGACTCCGGTAAACCGGGCTGTAGCGGGCTAACAGGACTCCGGTACTCAAAGCGTGACATTTCCCCGAAGGGACAGACACAGGAACGAAGAAGGACACATGCCGGCCAGCCTAAGTGTTCCAGAGCAGTAGCAAGCTACCATGGCTCAGCGGTAACACTAGGAGACATTTCCCGGTAAGAGAGGCTACTAAAGATAAACAACTAGATAGTCAGATCCCACACATACCAAGCATTTCAATCATACACCCAATATGCTCGATATGTGCAAATACAACGAAGCATCACAACATGACTCTACGACACAAGTACTTTATTTAAGGCTCAGGGAGCCATACATATCATACACAAAGGTACGGGTCTCACGACCCTACATACAAGTCATACAGTCACACTTATCTTGAGGCTTTTAACAGTATCCATTTACTTGTCTATGAACTGTATAGGCAACCAAGTAGTCCTTTACCGCGGACGCGGCTATTCGAATAGATCATGTTAACCCTGCAGGGGTGTACTTCTTCATACACGCTCTCACCACTTATCGTCGCTTACACGACATGTACTCGGCAACCTTCAAGCGGAAGCCCAACGTGGGTGTCGGCCACGACCTACCTAATCACCTAAGCCTCCAGTCCAGGTTTATCGCCTATTCAGGTTCCATCCGCAGGGAGTCCGGCCGAGGTTTCCCATACGGCCCCGAACGATGTGAATAGGGTTCCCGAGATACCTAACGGGTATTCGGTACACCGTGCCACGTACCTACCGCATCACAGCCCACCCCTACGGTCAGCGCTGTCCACGGCCTCCAGTAGGCTACAAACACCAGAAACTACTTGCAACTCCTGGACGGAGAACTAGGGTGAATAAGAAGCCGAGAGGGTCCATTGGTTTCGGGCCCAATGCATGGTAGTAGCTGATTCTTAAATCACACATACAGATCTCAGTGCTTAAGGTCGGCTTCAATGAAACAACCCACCATGTACTCCTACATGGCCTCTCATCGATACCTTTACCACATCGTGTTCACCACACCACTCTCATTACCGACATAATCATTTCACTCTAGCCCATCACCCAGATGAACCAGACCTGACACGACTCTAAGCATAGCAGGCATAGCAAGGTAGGAACAACACATACATATGGCTCAATCAACTCCTACACATGCTAGTGGGTTTCATCTAGTTACTGTGGCAATGACAGGTCATGCAGAGGAAATGGGTTCAACTACCGTAGCACACAGCAGTTTGAATCGCGTTGTCTTAATGCAGTAAAAGAGAGCAGGAGCGAGAACATGGGATTGTATCGATATGATCAAATGGTTGGTTGCTTGCCTGATGGTTCGATGCACTGATATGGTTCTTCGTTAGGGTAATCACGGTACTCCTCGGGGGCAGAACCTGTCGCAAAGGGCACCGATACACAACCATCACCAAACAATGTGCAACAATATGATGCATGCATGATACATGGCAATATGAGTGTGTTGGGCTAATGCAACTAAAACCAGAGGGGTTTGAACAAATTTGAATCAAGGATTCAAATTTCAAATTCAAATATGGCCTTTTAAAGTGCTTTTCCTTGTTCTGCTTTAAACATCAATTTAACTTGTTTGATCATGCATGAAAATAATACAGATGGATAGATTGGATTTTTCTGATCATTTTTCATATATAATTTGTCCAATTTGGAGTTACAGAATAAAAGTTATGAATTTTTGAAGTTTAAATAATATTCTGGAATTTCCTGATTTAATTTAAATCCAGAAAATCAATTACTGCGTCAGCCTGACGTCAGTGTGACGTCAGCAGGTCAACGGAACAGGTCTGGGTCAAACCTGACAGTGGGTCCCGCATGTCAGGGTGATTATTTCAATTAAGATTTAATTAAAACTAATCCTGTATAATTAGCAGGGCTGGGCCCCACCTGTCATTGACTCAGGGGAGTCAACCAGGGCCCACCCGTGGTCAAAGTCAAAGTCGGCTGCCGGCGTTTAGCCGCCGGCGAGCCCGACGCGGCGGCGGAAGTGGTTTTGGCCATTTCGGCCACCAAATGGACCGCGGAGACCACCGGAGTGGAGCTGAGGACAACCCGCAACTCTTGGCGGAGCCCGTTGGGGTCGGGGTGGCCGGAGTCGACGGTGGCGAGCTCGGCTGCGGCCGCCGGGGTTCGGTCGTGCACGGAAACAGGGTTGGAGCTCGAAGTCGAGCGAAGCGAGGCGCTAGGGATGCTCTACGGGGTCTTGCGAACTCGTTGGACTCGCCGGGGTGACAAAATGGTCACCGGAGTGCGTCGACGGCGAGCTCGGCGACGGCGGAGGTTCGGCCGTGGTGGGGGGAGGCTACGGTGGGGAAACGAGGGGGAGGAGAGGGGGAAACGGTGGCGTAGCTCACCGCGGCTGCAGTGGGCA
>NC_057801.1:102352505-102364367 GCF_018294505.1 Triticum aestivum
GGTCGGAGCCCGAAGAGGGGAACGGCGACGTGGCGGCGATGCAGGGCTTCCGGGGAGCTGTGGAGCGGTGGGGAGGAAGAGGGGGTCGTGGCGGAGCTTCTGAGCTAGTCGGGGGAGCGAGGGGTGGCCGGAGATGGCTGCTATGGCGAACGGCGGCGACGGTGGTGTTCGGCCGTGTGAGAGAGAGAGCGAGGGAGAGGAAGGAAGAGCCGGGGGAGAGTGAGAGAGAGCAGGGGGGATCGGGATGGCCTGCGGGAGTCGTCCACGCGGCCAGGAGCTCGTCGGCAAGCAGGAGGTGGCCGCGCGGCCGTGCGCGTGCGAGCACGCAGCAGCTTCGGGGCGAGGGGAGGAAGACGACGGAGGGCTGCAGTGGTGGGCTGGGCTGGCTGCTGGCTGGGCCGGCCAGCTGGCTGGGCCGCACAGTGGAGGAGCCCAGGTAAGCTCCTCCTGTTATATATTTTTCTGTTTTCTAATTTCTGACATTTGTGTTGATTTAAAAAAATATTAAATCATTTATTTAACTTATGCCAATTTTTGCAGGAGCTATATATATTATTCCAGAGCTCTTTTATAAATGGCATAATATTTGGGCATATATTAATATATATAATTAATATATTTCCAATGCAAATACTTATGCATTAATTCCAAATGCCCAAAATAAATGTCCATGAGCCACTAAAAATATTGGTTTGATTTTTATCTCTGCCAATATTTTCAGAGAGCAACATGAGCATTTTCTTGGATCCTTTTGGAGAAATTTTTATTTGGGTCATTTTCAAAATGATTCTGAGGGTTTCACAAATCCCCATTTCAATTTAAATGGAATTTTAAACATGATGCACACACTCTGATGCATGACTAGCTAGGGTGTGACAACTCACCCCCACTCAAAAGAATCTCGTCCCGCGATTTGGGTTCCTCCAGGAAGAAGGCGGGATACTCGAGTCGAAGACGATCCTCCCTTTCCCAAGTTGCTTCATCCTCAGAATGGTGCGACCATTGTACTTTGAGGAACTTGATGTTATGACGTCGCGTGGTACGTTCGGCTTGATCGAGGATACGAATGGGGTACTCTCGATATGTAAGATTATCTTGGAGATCAAGCGTTTCGTGGTCCACTTCACGGATAGGGTCCGAGAAGCAACGCCTGAGTTGAGAAACGTGGAAGACATCGTGGACTCTGGAGAGGTGCGGAGGTAGTTCCAACTGGTAGGCAACTTCTCCTCGTTTGGCGAGAATGCGAAAAGGTCCAATATAACGAGGAGCCAATTTGCCTTTGATACCGAAACGATGGGTTCCCTTCAGAGGGGTGACCCGAAGATAAGCCTTCTCGTCAACCTCGAAAGTCATAGCCTTATGCTTTCGGTCATATTGACTTTTTTGACGAGATTGGGCTGTTTTCAACTTTTCACGAACGATACGAACTTGTTCTTCTGCTTCCTGAATCATATCCGGGCCAAAGAATTGTCTTTCCCCGGTCTCTGACCAGTTAAGGGGTGTTCGACATCGTCGTCCATAGAGAACTTCGAAAGGGGCTTTACCCAAGCTAGATTGATAGCTGTTGTTGTATGCGAATTCGGCAAATGGAAGGCACTTCTCCCAGTCCATTCCGAATGAGATAACAGAGGCTCGAAGCATGTCTTCTAGAATCTGATTGACGCGTTCCACTTGACCACTTGACTGAGGGTGGAAAGCGGTGCTAAAAGAGACACGAGTTCCCATAGCATTTTGGAAACTTCCCCAAAATCGAGAGGTGAAAAGACTTCCTCGATCCGAGTTAATTTCCAAAGGAACACCATGGAGAGACACTATTCGGGAGATGTACAAATCTGCCAGCTGACTAGCGGTTATACTCTCACGAACAGGTAAGAAATGGGCTACTTTGGAAAGACGATCGACCACGACGAAAATAGCATTATTCCCTCTCTTGGTCCTGGGAAAACCGGTAATGAAATCCATACCAATTTTATCCCATTTCCATTCAGGAATAGCTAAGGGTTGAAGGGTGCCAGCAGACCGTTGGTGCTCTGCTTTTACACGACGACAGACGTCGCAATTTGCAATATACTGAGCAATTTCTCTCTTCATCCTAGTCCACCAGAACCTCTGGCGTAGGTCCTGATACATTTTAGTGCTACCGGGATGAATGGTGAGAGGAGATTCATGAGCTTCCTTAAGGATTAATCGCCTTAGGTTGCGCACTTTGGGAACCACTAGTCGATTCCCGAAGTATACGACTCCTTGATCATTAATGGAGAAACAATTCGCAATTCCTTTCTGAATGTTCCTCTTGATGCGGGAGATTCCCGGATCTACCTTCTGTGCTTTGATAATTTGATCCATAAGGGTAGGTTTTGCCACCAAGGCGGAAAGAAAACCTTGAGGTACAATGCGAAGGTTAAGCTTCCGAAATTCCTCATGGAGAAGCGGTTGACTTTGTTGTAACATCAGATTGTTACAATAAGATTTACGACTTAGCGCATCAGCCATGACGTTGGCTTTCCCTGGGGTGTAGGTTATTCCTAAGTCGAAGTCTGTGATCAATTCAACCCAACGTCTCTGCCTGAGATTCAAATCCGGTTGGGTGAAAATGTACTTCAGACTTTGGTGATCAGTGAATATTTCGCAACGATTACCGAGGAGGTAATGTCGCCAGGTCTTAAGTGCATAGACTACGGCTGCAAGCTCTAGATCATGAGTAGGATAATTCTCCTCATGTGGGTGCAATTGCCGTGAAGCGTAGGCAATTACGTGTCGATCTTGCATGAGAATGCAACCTAGTCCTTGTCGCGAGGCGTCGCAGTAGATAACAAAGTCCTTGGGGAAGTCTGGCGGTACCTGTACGGGAGCAGAGGTCAGGCGTCTTTTCAGTTCCTGAAAGCTGTGCTCACATTGTGGAGTCCATTCGAACTTCTTATCTTTCTTGAGGAGTTCGGTTAGAGGTTTGGCAACTTTGGAGAAGTTCTCGACAAAGCGACGACAATAGCTCGCTAAGCCTAGAAAACTCCGAACTTGCTTGACCGATTCAGGTGGAGTCCAATTAAGGACGGCTTGAACTCGCTCAGGGTTAACAGCAATACCTTTACCAGATATTACATGACCCAGATAGGTCACTTCTGACAACCAGAATTCACATTTTGAAAATTTGGCATAAAGGCGATGCTCTCGAAGTTTCTTCAACACTAGCCTTAAATGTTCGGCATGTTCTTCCTCGTTCTTGGAGTAGATGAGTATATCATCGAGATAAACTACGACGAATTTATCCAAATACTCCATGAAGATTGAGTTCATTAACCGAGAAAAAGTGGCTGGAGCGTTGGTTAAACCGAAGGACATGACGGTGTACTCGTATTGGCCATAACGAGTAACAAAGGCCGTTTTAGGAATGTCCCCGTTTCTGATTTTGATTTGATGGTAGCCCAACCTCAAATCCATCTTGGAGAAGACTGAGGATCCAGCGAGCTGATCGTACAGGTCGTTGATCCTGGGAAGTGGATATTTGTTCTTGATTGTGACCAAATTGACAGGTCGGTAATCTACAACCATCCGGTCCGTACCATCCTTCTTCTTAACGAATAGGACGGGGCAAGCCCACGGAGATGAGCTAGGTCGGATGAAACCCTTTTTCAAGGACTCATCGAGTTGTTTCTTAAGCTCGGCTAGTTCTAGGGGTGCCATCTTATAGGGTCTTCTAGCAATCGGAATGGTTCCTGGAATGAGATCTATTACGAACTCAACATCCCTGTCAGGTGGAACACCTGGCAATTCCTCTGGGAAGACATCCGGAAAGTCACAGACTACCGGCACGTCCTCAAGATCTGGCAAGGGGCTGGCGTTAAGAGAATATAATTGTCGCTTGGCTATTCGGGTCAAGACATTGACTATCTTACCCGAAGGATGGGTGAGTTGAACAGTCCTAGAGAAGCAATCAATTTTGGCTTGATGAGCTGACATCCAGTCCATACCCAAAATGATATTAATATCTGAAGATTTAAGGGCTATCAAAGATGCGAGAAAAACAAGTCTGTCGACTTGGATTTCATTTCCATGGCTTACTCTAGAGGTTTGCCATTTGGATCCCGGAGTTTGAGAGGAGATTCATGAGCCTCCTTAAGGATCAACTGCCGTAGATGCTGGTTCTTGGGAACCACTAGACGGTTCTCAAAGTACACAACACCATGGTCATTTGTGGAGAAACAACTAGCACCTCCGCTAGCAATGTTCTCTTTGATTTTAGATATTCCCTTATCTCGCTTTTGGGCAGCGATGATTTGATCCGTAAGAGTAGGTTTTGCCACCAAGGTGGAAAGAAAACCTTGAGGAACAATGTGAAGGTTAAGCTTCCGAAATTCCTCATGGAGAAGCGGTTGACTTTGTTGTAACATCAGGTTGTTACAATAAGATTTACGACTTAGCGCATCAGCCATGACGTTGGCTTTCCCTGGGGTGTAGGTTATTCCTAAGTCGAAGTCTGTGATCAATTCAACCCAACGTCTCTGCCTGAGATTCAAATCCGGTTGGGTGAAAATGTACTTCAGACTTTGGTGATCAGTGAATATTTCGCAACGATTACCGAGGAGGTAATGTCGCCAGGTCTTAAGTGCATAGACTACGGCTGCAAGCTCTAGATCATGAGTAGGATAATTCTCCTCATGTGGGTGCAATTGCCGTGAAGCATAAGCAATTACGTGTCGATCTTGCATAAGAATGCAACCTAGTCCTTGTCGCGAGGCGTCGCAGTAGATAACAAAGTCCTTGGAGAAGTCTGGCGGTACCAGTACGGGAGCAGAGGTCAGGCATCTTTTCAGTTCCTGAAAGCTGTGCTCACATTGTGGAGTCCATTCGAACTTTTTATCTTTCTTGAGGAGTTCGGTTAGAGGTTTAGCAACCTTGGAGAAGTTCTCGACAAAGCGACGGCAATAGCTCGCTAAGCCCAGAAAACTCCGAACTTGCTTGACCGATTCAGGTGGAGTCCAATTAAGGACGGCTTGAACTCGCTCAGGGTTAACAGCAATACCTTTACCAGATATTACATGACCCAGATAGGTCACTTCTGACAACCAGAATTCACATTTAGAAAATTTGGCATAAAGGCGATGCTCTCGAAGTTTCTTCAACACTAGCCTTAAATGTTCGGCATGTTCTTCCTCGTTCTTGGAGTAGATGAGTATATCATCGAGATAAACTACGATGAATTTATCCAAATACTCCATGAAGATTGAGTTCATTAACCGAGAAAAGGTGGCTGGAGCGTTGGTTAAACCGAAGGACATGACGGTGTACTCGTATTGGCCATAACGAGTAACAAAGGCCGTTTTAGGAATGTCCCCGTTTCTGATTTTGATTTGATGGTAGCCCAACCTCAAATCCATCTTGGAGAAGACTGAGGATCCAGCGAGCTGATCATACAGATCGTTGATCCTGGGAAGTGGATATTTGTTCTTGATTGTGACCAAATTGACAGGTCGGTAATCTACAACCATCCGGTCCGTACCATCCTTCTTCTTGACGAATAGGACGGGGCAAGCCCACGGAGATGAACTAGGGCGGATGAAACCCTTTTTCAAGGACTCATCGAGTTGTTTCTTAAGCTCGGCTAGTTCTAGGGGTGCCATCTTATAGGGTCTTCTAGCAATCGGAACGGTTCCCGGAATGAGGTCTATTACGAACTCAACATCCCTGTCAGGTGGAACACCTGGCAATTCTTCCGGAAAGACATCCGGGAAGTCACGGACTACCGGAATGTCCTCAAGGTCTGGCAAAGGGCTGGCGTTAAGAGAATATAATTGTCGCTTGGCTATTCGGGTCAAGACATTGACTATCTTCCCCGAAGGATGGGTGAGTTGAACAGTCCTAGAGAAGCAATCAATTTTGGCTTGATGAGCTGACATCCAGTCCATACCCAAAATGATATTAATATCTGAAGATTTAAGGGCTATCAAAGATGCAAGGAAAACAAGTCTGTCAACTTGGATTTCATTTCCATAACTTACCCTAGAGGTCTGCCATCTAGAACCAGGAGTAGAAATTTCCATAGTGGATGGCATGTCACAGAATGCGACGTTATGCAAGCGAGCATAGTTTTCAGATATAAAAGAATGAGAGGCTCCTGTATCGAAAAGAACAGATGCCGGGTGGCAATTAACAAAAAGCGTACCGAGAACGACGTTGGGATCCTCTTGAGCTTCTTCGGCAGAGATACAGTTGACATGGCCACGTGTAGCGGTGACCGGCTTGGCGTGGAATATTTTTCCTGTCGGCTTGCCACGGCCAACAGCTTTAGCAGATTGATTGGGGTTGGTCTGGGGACACTCACGCATATAGTGGCCAGATTCCCCACATTTGAAACAAGTCACGGAACTGGTACGTGGAGGAGCATTGTTGGTTGGACCCCCATGGGGCTTGGTTGGAGCAGACTGTTGAACAGGGCGAGGCGCCTGGAAAGATGGCCTCGGTGTGAACCTGGGTGGCAGGGCGGTGTTGGGCACCCACACGCGGCGCTTCTGAGGACCAGCACCGGATGAGGAACCCATGTCACGGCCATGCTTGCGTGTTGCGTCATAGTCAGTCTGACCAGTTTCAGCACTGATGGCTTTGTTGACAAGTTTCGAAAAAGATGTGCACTCATGCAGACGGAGGTCACGGCGAAGCTCAGGACTAAGGCCCTTACGGAACCTTGCTTGCTTCTTGGCGTCAGTAGACACTTCCTCAGTTGCATATCGTGCGAGATTACCAAACTCCCTGCTATAGACATCCACAGAAAGTCGGCCTTGGGTGAAATTGCAAAATTCTTCACGTTTACGGTCCATGAGACCCTCTGGAATGTGATGTTCACGGAAAGCCTCGCTGAATTCAGCCCAAGTAGTGACATGGCCCGCTGGGTGCATGGCTCCATAATTCTCCCACCATAGACTGGCGGGGCCTTCAAGATGATATGCAGCAAAGGTGACCTTGTCAGCCTCCGCTACCAGCGCGGAACGCAGTTTGTGAGAGATACTGCGAAGCCAGTCATCAGCGTCGAGAGGCTCGACGGAGTGGTGGAACGTGGGTGGATGCAATTTGATAAAGTCACTGAGTGACACCACGTTAGTCCTCTGATGGTGTGCTGTATTCTGTTCAATACGCTCCAACAAACGGTTGGTCTCCCGCTTGTTTCTCTCAGCTTCCATCATAACCTCGGCTAGTGAAGGAGGATGAGGCAGATTTTCATTCCTGCCCTCACTACCTTCGGCCTGCTCTTGAGAAGCAGGGTTAGCGCGCGTGTTGACCATCCTAGGTAACAAGACAATGATTTAGTCAGAACGATAAAATTCCGACATAGGATACAGAATGTAAGGAATAATTCGGAATGCAAGATGATCATCCGTATGACATGGTAAATACAGAAACTGCTTCTTTATTCCATCGTCATACACACCATACAGGGTTTAGTACAAGACCAAACAAAGTACTATTATGGTGAAAAAGGATTACATCTCATCGGAGGCATTCCAAGCTCCTATACATTATTTTTCTACACCTCCGGAAGGAGTACAAACTAGGTCATATCCCACGAGTCACGCGGGACGATAGAAGACACAGCTAGTGCGAACTAGTGATACTACCACTAACTCAGACCGATCCGTAGTAGTCCTCATAGAAGTCGCCTCCATAGCCTGGAAGTTCAACATGATCATCCGGAAACAGACGATCTCGCGGAGCTTGTGGACCATAGGGGCTAGGATGAGGCCTTGGACCAACAAACGGTGGCCTGCGGGGGCCGCGAGGTGGGGTGATGCCTCCTACATCACGCCAAACCATCACATCTGGCAGAGCAGATCTCACAGGATAGAGATCGCGCATATCTGAGAATCCAGCTTGCACCGCCGGTGCGAACCGAGTCAAAGTGGCCCAGTGGTCAGCACGGGTATTGAAGAGCTCTAACCTCAAGGCCCGATTTTCACGGTCCTTATCCTCGAGCATCTCAGCAGTGGTGCGAGTCCGTGAATCCTCCTGAGTGGGGTCAGCATAAATAGCCTGGAGATATCCTTGTGCTCCCGGAAGTGATCCTGGCATATACCGGAAATCAGAGTCCCGAAATAAACCAGATCTGACTCGCATAATGGTCATCATAGAGTAGGCGGCATCCTGCACAGCCATCTCAATAGTAACCCCGAGTCCATAGGAGCAGTGAAGAGGCTCGGTGGATCCAGGATAAGATGGAAATATCCTGACAGTGCAGAGATACTGGCTTTGATTAAAGTCTCGGAATTGCTCTTCGACCGTGTACTCAGGATACCAGCGGTATCCAGCCTCAGTCATTACCCTGACCAACTTAGCAGTATGGCCGGGTACATCTAGACATCGAGTCAGGCGAACCACTTGATTGAGGTCGCGAGTGGCCATCTAAAAGCATAATCATAATGCAAAGGCATTAGAATTTCTAGCAAAATTTCGGCAGCATAACAGCTGTAAATGCTCAAAAAGGATTTTGAGACATTTGACAAAGGATTTCGTACATACTCAACATCATCATATCAAAGTTCTGAAACCATTCTGGCAACATAATGTGGTAGTAGAACTGAACTAGGCTTGTAACCATCAAACTTATAAAGTACTACTGATTAGTAACACGTGATCCTGATAGAGAGAATAGATCCTAATTCCTTAACCCCCGGTGGAAGAATGGACTGACTCAGATCAGAAAGTCATAAGGTATAAGGAGTAAAAAGAGCCTTACGTTCCAACCCACAAACAATTCCCCTACATATAACTAAAGAATTTCTAGACTCAACATCGACCAGTTTGGCTTGGAGAACCTACAGGCAGTCCGGCTCTGATGCCAACGCTGTCAGGACCCCGACTCGATGTCACATCGATCTAGCCGGTAACACCTCATATCACTTTGCGGCCTCACGCACGGTATCCCCACGGGTGTCGTCTTACCTTTTCCCGGGACCGTTTGCGCCTTTTGGCTCACGTATATGATAGTGTCGCTAGCATCCATATGAAAAGGAGCCCGGGCTGACATGACTAGTCGTAAACCCAAAGTGGCACAGACTTACAGGGACAGGCATCCATGACCCAGCTTCGAACGTGTCGGTCATCAGCAAGTGGGTCCGGGCTGTAGCACTGGGCTAGCAGGACTCCGGTACTCAAAGCGTGACATTTCCCCGAAGGGACAGACACAGGAACGAAGAAGGACACATGCCGGCCAGCCTAAGTGTTCCAGAGCAGTAGCAAGCTACCATGGCTCAGCGGTAACACTAGGAGACATTTCCCGGTAAGAGAGGCTACTAAAGATAAACAACTAGATAGTCAGATCCCACACATACCAAGCATTTCAATCATACACACAATATGCTCGATATGTGCAAATACAACGAAGCATCACAACATGACTCTATGACACAAGTACTTTATTTAAGGCTCAGGGAGCCATACATAACATACACAAAGGTACGGGTCTCACGACCCCACATACAAGTCATACAGTCATACAAACCAGCAGCGGAAGTAACTTGTCTGAGTACAGACAACTAGTAAAATAAAAGAGGCTTGGACAGCCTAGCTATACTACGTGGTCCTTCACAACCTCAGGGTCACCACCTGGGTCTTTAGCCTACTCGTTGATGTCAACGTCTACATAGAACCCATCAGAAGGGGTTGCAGCGTCTTCTGTAAAAATGTAGATTATAGCAACATGAGTACAAAGGTACTCAGCAAGACTTACATCAGATCCTACATACATGCATAGTATCAAGAAGGGTTGGTGGAGTTATTGCAGCAAGCCAGCTTTGACTCTTGGCTAGGCTATCCTACGATACTCCAACTTGAAATGGTTTTGCGCACACGAGTCCACTACTCACCACTTCAATACACTACCGAGGATCCACCTCCGTCTTCCTACGGAAGAGCCATCCTCGGCACTCACACTTATCTTGAGGCTTTTAGTAGTTTCCATTTACTTGTCTATGAACTGTATAGGCAACCAAGTAGTCCTTTACCGCGGACGCGGCTATTCGAATAGATCATGTTAACCCTGCAGGGGTGTACTTCTTCATACACGCTCTCACCACTTACCGTCGTTTACACGACATGTACTCGGCAACCTTCAAGCGGAAGCCCAACGTGGGTGTCGGCCACGACCTACCTAATCACCTAAACCTCCAGTCCAGGTTTATCGCCTATTCAGGTTCCATCCGCAGGGAGTCCGGCCGAGGTTTCCCATACGGCCCCGAACGATGTGAACAGGGTTCCCGAGATACCTAACGGGTATTCGGTACACCCGGCCACGTACCTACCGCATCACAGCCCACCCCTACGGTCAGCGCTGTCCACGGCCTCCAGTAGGCTACAAACACCAGAAACTAGTTGCAACTCCTGGACGGAGAACTAGGGTGAATAAGAAGCCGAGAGGGTCCATTGGTTTCGGGCCCAATGCATGGTAGTAGCTGATTCTTAGATCACACATACAGATCTCAGTGCTTAAGGTCAGCTTCAATGAAACAACCCACCATGTACTCCTACATGGCCTCTCATCGATACCTTTACCAAATCGTGTTCACCACACCACTCTCATTACCGACATAATCATTTCACTCTAGCCCATCACCCAGATGAACCAGACCTGACACGACTCTAAGCATAGCAGGCATAGCAAGGTAGGAACAACACATACATATGGCTCAATCAACTCCTACACATGCTAGTGGGTTTCATCTAGTTACTGTGGCAATGACAGGTCATGCAGAGGAAATGGGTTCAACTACCGTAGCACACAGCAGTTTGAATCGCGTTGTCTTAATGCAGTAAAAGAGAGCAGGAGCGAGAACATGGGATTGTATCGATATGATCAAATGGTTGGTTGCTTGCCTGATGGTTCGATGCACTGATATGGTTCTTCGTTAGGGTAATCACGGTACTCCTCGGGGGCAGAACCTGTCGCAAAGGGCACCGATACACAACCATCACCAAACAATGTGCAACAATATGATGCATGCATGATACATGGCAATATGAGTGTGTTGGGCTAATGCAACTAAAACCAGAGGGGTTTGAACAAATTTGAATCAAGGATTCAAATTTCAAATTCAAATATGGCCTTTTAAAGTGCTTTTCCTTGTTCTGCTTGAAACATCAATTTAACTTGTTTGATCATGCATGAAAATAATACAGATGGATAGATTGGATTTTTCTGATCATTTTTCATATATAATTTGTCCAATTTGGAGTTACAGAATAAAAGTTATGAATTTTTGAAGTTTAAATAATATTCTGGAATTTCCTGATTTAATTTAAATCCAGAAAATCAATTACTGCGTCAGCCTGACGTCAGTGTGACGTCAGCAGGTCAACGGAACAGGTCTGGGTCAAACCTGACAGTGGGTCCCGCATGTCAGGGTGATTATTTCAATTAAGATTTAATTAAAACTAATCCTGTATAATTAGCAGGGCTGGGCCCCACCTGTCATTGACTCAGGGGAGTCAACCAGGGCCCACCCATGGTCAAAGTCAAAGTCGGCTGCCGGCGTTTAGCCGCCGGCGAGCCCGACGCGGCGGCGGAAGTGGTTTTGGCCATTTCGGCCACCAAATGGACCGCGGAGACCACCGGAGTGGAGCTGAGGACAACCCGCAGCTCTTGGCGGAGCCCGTTGGGGTCGGGGTGGCCGGAGTCGACGGCGGCGAGCTCGGCTGCGGCCGCCGGGGTTCGGTCGTGCACGGAAACAGGGTTGGAGCTCGAAGTTGAGCGAAGCGAGGCGCTAGGGATGCTCTATGGGGTCTTGCGAACTCGTTGGACTCGCCGGTGTGACCAAATGGTCACCGGAGTGCGTCGACGGCGAGCTCGGCGACGGCGGAGGTTCGGCCGTGGTGGGGGGG
>NC_057801.1:102364764-102392333 GCF_018294505.1 Triticum aestivum
GGGAGCGAGGGGTGGCCGGAGATGGCTGCTATGGCGAACGGCGGCGACGGTGGTGTTCGGCCGTGTGAGAGAGAGAGCGAGGGAGAGGAAGGAAGAGCCGGGGGAGAGTGAGAGAGAGCAGGGGGGATCGGGACGGCCTGCGGGAGTCGTCCACGCGGCTAGGAGCTCGTCGGCAAGCAGGAGGTGGCCGCGCGGCCGTGCGCGTGCGAGCACGCAGCAGCTTCGGGGCAAGGGGAGGAAGACGACGGAGGGCTGCAGTGGTGGGCTGGGCTGGCTGCTGGCTGGGCCGGCCAGCTGGCTGGGCCGCACAGTGGAGGAGCCCAGGTAAGCTCCTCCTGTTATATATTTTTCTGTTTTCTAATTTCTGACATTTGTTTTGATTTAAAAAAAATATTAAATCATTTATTTAACTTATGCCAATTTTTGCAGGAGCTATATATATTATTCCAGAGCTCTTTTATAAATGGCATAATATTTGGGCATATATTAATATATATAATTAATATATTTCCAATGCAAATACTTATGCATTAATTCCAAATGCCCAAAATAAATGTCCATGAGCCACTAAAAATATTGGTTTGATTTTTATCTCTGTCCAATATTTTCAGAGAGCAACATGAGCATTTTCTTGGATCCTTTTGGAGAAATTTTTATTTGGGTCATTTTCAAAATGATTCTGAGGGTTTCACAAATCCCCATTTCAATTTAAAAGGAATTTTAAACATGATGCACACACTCTGATGCATGACTAGCTAGGGTGTGACACAGAGGAGGATGTCTTGAAGCTCAGGGAGGCAAGATACTTGACCGCGGAAATCCTCCATAGGCTTCCTGCTCAAGGGCAGGTCATTCCTACTCCCAGATCCAATGGGAGGAGCGTGTTCATCTCTCACTTCCTCCGAGGGCTAGGTGAGGGAGTCCTGGATTAGGGGGTGTCCGGATGGCCGGACTATGACCTTTGGCCGGACTCCCGGACTATGAAGATACAAGATTGAAGACTCCGTCCCGTGTCCGGATGGGACTTTCCTTGGCGTGGAAGGTAAGCTTGGCGAAACGATATGAAGATCTCCTCCCATTGTAACCGACTCTGTGTAACCCTATCCCTCTCCGGTGTCTATATAAACCGGAGAGTTTTAGTCCATAGGACGAACAACAATCATACCATAGGGTAGCTTCTAGGGTTTAGCCTCTCTGATCTCGTGGTAGATCTACTCTTGTACTACCCATATCATCAATATTAATCAAGCAGGAGTAGGGTTTTACCTCCACCGTGAGGGCCCGAACCTGTGTAAAAACATCGTGTCCCTTGTCTCCTGTTACCATCCGCCTAGACGCATAGTTCGGGACCCCCTACCCGAGATCCGTCGGTTTTGACACCGACATTGGTGCTTTCATTGAGAGTTCCTCTGTGTCATCGCCTTTATGCCCGATGGCTTCTTCGCTCGTCAATCGCGATGCGGTCCAGGATGAGACTTTTCTCCCCGGACAGATCTTCGTATTCGGCGGCTTCACACTGCGGGCCAACTCGTTTGGCCATCTGGAGCAGATCGAAAGCTACGCCCTTGGCCGTCAGGTCATGTTTGGAAGCTTAAACTACACGGCCGACATCCGCGGGGACTTGATCTTCGACGGATTCGAGCCACAACTGGGCGCGCTGCACTGTCACGATGGGCATGATTTAGCTCTGCAGCCGGACAACGCCCAAAGCATCACTCAGGTGTCCGCTCCGACCATTAGCTTGGAGCCCCCTGCGCCAGTTGGGGACGGATGGTTGGTTGCCGCCCCGGAAGCCGCAATCTCTATGGCGATAGAGTTGGATACCATCCTAGTCCTTCATAGGGCCCGTGACTCCAAGGTGCCGGACTCCGCTCCGGACTCCGTATATCCCGCACCTCTTCCGATCGAGCCCGATTGGGCTCCGGTCACGGAGTTCACTGCCTCAGACGTCCTTCAGCACTCGCTCTTTGGCGATATTCTAAATTCACTAAAGTCTCTCTCTTTGTCGAGAGAACCCCGACCGGACTACGGTCAGCATGGTTGGGATGCGGACGACGAAGAAATTCGAACCCCACCCACCACCCACTTGGTAGCCACTGTCGACGATCTAACCGACATGCTCGATTTCGACTCCGAAGACATCGACAGTATGGACGCTGATAAAGGAGACGAACATGAACTAGCAACTATAGGGCGCCGGAAAGCCACCTCATTATACGATGTATACATGGTGGACACACCTAACAGAAATGACAACGAGGATCAAAAGGACGCGGCCAAGGATCGCTCCCTCGAAAAACAATCAAAGCGGCGGCGTAAGCGCAAGGCCAAGCCCCACCTCGACAAAGACCCAGCCATAGAGTAGGGTGAATCAACGGAAGACAAACATGCCATCGAGCATCCGTCCAAACAGGGCAGACAATCCGAACAACCAATCCCCGGGAAAGATAATAGCCCGGACGACCTCACGCCGGACAAATTGCTGGAACATCAGAACCTTCACCAAAGGCTCATTGCCACTGCACGTAGCCTGAAAAAGCAGAAGCGGAGGCTCAAAACAGCGGAAGATGCACTCAGGATCAGATGGGGCAAAGTACTCAATACCGCACACAAGTACGGCAACATTCGTCACACAAAGAGCTATCCGAAGCGGAAACTACTACAGGAATTTGATGAAGAGGCCATAAAGCCCCCACAGTCAAAAAATAAGGAAGCCACAAGGTCGGATAGACGACCCTACAATCAATCTCATGCATCAAAGGACGCCGCACTCAATACGGCGTGCGATCCGTCCAAGAATTCGCATAAAAAAACTGGCCCAACCAGATCCATCTATAGGCCAAGAAAGCAAGCTCCAGTGAACGATGCAATGCAAAAAATACCCGAACTTCACGACACGCCTAAATACAGGGGCGCCGCACACCCCCTATGTTTTACCGATGAGGTGCTGGACCATGAATTTCCAGCCGGATTCAAGCCCGTGAACATAGAAGCATACGAAGGAACAACAGACCCTGGAGTCTGGATCGAGGACTACATCCTCCACATACACATGGCCAGAGGAGTTGACCTCCACGCCATAAAATACTTACCCCTTAAGCTCAAAGGGCCAGCCCAGCATTGGCTTAAAAGCCTTCCCGAAAACACCATGGGAAGTTGGGAAGTGCTTAAGGATGCTTTCCGGGCAAATTTTCAAGGGACCGATGTCCGACCCCCGGATGCGGATGATCTGAGTCATATAACTCAGCAGCCCGGAGAGTCAGGCCGGAAGCTCTGGACCAGATTCCTTATCAAAAAGAATCAGATAGTCCACTGTCCGAACGCAGAGGCCCTAGCAGCTTTCAAACATAGCGTCCGAGACGAATGGCTTGCCAGACACCTCTGCCAAGAAAAACCGCGAACAATGGCCGCGTTAACAAGCCTCATGACCCGCTTTTGTGCAGGAGAGGATATATGGTTGGCAAGAAGCAGCACCAGCGACCCGAATACGTCCGAACCCAGAGATGGGAACGGGAAGCCGCGCCATAACAAAGAACCACGCCGGTTCAAGGACAACAGCCCGATGAGCACGGCAGTAAATGCCGGATTCAAAAGCTCTCGGCAAAATCAGAAAAAGCCACCCCCAAAGACGATAGGGACGAGCTATCCAACCTCAACAAAATCTTGGACAAAATATGTCAAATCCACAACACTCCTGGGAGACCTGCAAACCATACCCACAGAGATTGTTGGGTCTTTAAGCAGTCCGACAAACTCAACGCCGAACACAAGGGGCTCAAACACCAAGCGAAGATGACGATGCACCCCACAAGCAGAACACCGGAGAACAAAAGAAGTTCCCACAAGAAGTCAAGATAGTAAATCTACTTCATGTGACAAAAGGGAAGAGCAGAACGACACCTATGAAGACATGCGCCGTACGGCCAGCCCCAGAGGAGCAACGCCACTGGTTGTAACAACCAATCACCTTCGATCATCAGGATTACTCCAAAGGAGACCAGAACGTAGGCTGGACTGCCTTGGTCGTAAATCCAATTATTAACAGACTCCAATTTACAAACGCCCTTATGGACGGCGGCAGCGACTTGAACCTGTTATATCAGGACACAGTCCGCAAACTTGGGGTAAACCCAGCTATAATCCACCTGGGCAACACTTCCTTTCAAGGAGTCACACTAGGCCCGGATACCCCAAGTATGGGTTCCCTTACGTTAGAAGTCACGTTCGGATCACCCGACAACTTCCGAAGCGAAAAGCTAACATTCCACATCGCCCCATTCGTAAGTCGCTATCAAGCGATACTGGGACGTGAAGCTTTTGCCCGCTTTAACGCAATACCGCATTACACATCCCTTACACTCAAAATGCCCGGCCCAAAGGGCATCATTTCATTACAGGGGAACATAAATTGACCCCCAAAGTACGGGCAAAGGTGCGGCCGCCTGGGCAACCGCCCACAAATCCAGCCCTACTATCCCGGACACGGCTCTACGAGTCCGGCGTAAACATGCTTAATAGCCACATAACCCCGTACAAGGGGCTCCGTGTGCTCACGCCCGGAGATAATACGGCTCAACTCTTGCTCCAACTATATTTTGTTTATTTTAATATAGATTTCTCGCACGCTTATTTTTTACTAAGTTCCTCTCTTTCGCAAACGAACATCGTGCTACGCCCATCCAGGATACGGCACAACAGAGACACAGGCGCAGACGTGCAACAGGGACCTGTTTCAAGGATTCTTTTCAGATTAAGACCCTGCGTAAACCTTTTTTACTGTCTCTTGTTGATAACATCCTCCGGTTTTCTCTATAACCGAGGAGGAGGCTGGCGTCTTGGCATGTGGCCACGCCAGAAATTTTGCGCGTACCTAGACACCAGGGGCTTTTTTACCAAGGGCTCTATTTCGGCCCGTCGTCGTAAAGACCGAATACCTTAGGGAGTGTTCGGCGTCGCGAGTTTGGCCCTATATGCATCAGCTCCGAATCATGTCTTTGGTCAAATGTTGGATTTGCCCGGCTCCTGTGTTTTGCTGCCTTATGTTCCGTTATATCAGCTAATGCGGCACCAGGAGAACTACTACGATTGTGCCCCGGTTCGGCCAGGTGAGCACCTCAGTAGAGAAAGCCGAAAACTGACTGTCATGATATAGAGAGAGACTGGTCAACCACTCGATGACTTTCGGAATCTTTAGGATTCCCCCGCATTAACGATGGGCCGCTTCCCGGTCAGGCACACCCACGCCCCGAATTCGGGCGAGTGCAGTGCCCCTAGGGGCTAGTCAGTAGCCCCACTGTCAAACTCCTATGGCTAAGTGAAAGTGATAAAACATTATAGTCTGGTTGCCTAGTTCGCCGTGCCACCACCTCCTTTGTAGGACCAAGACGTTGGATTAAGTGTGAAAAGGCTCCTTTTTGCGAACACCCCCGCATTCTATGCGTGTGGGCTGAAGCCAACGACTGCCATCTTTCAGGTTATATACAAATATATACATTAAACGGCCGCATAGGAGGCATCATGATTCTTGCAAGCACAAGTATAAAAAGCTTTTTTCATAAAAAAATCTTTTTACAAATAGTATAAGCTATTCAAACACAACATCCTTCGAGCACTGCGACTCTATTATACGAGCGCCAGGAAGAACTTCCTCAAAATAGTGCTTGGCAGGTACTCGACTTTCGTCCGAATCCCGGGACGCAACAATACTGGCCTTCATATCTGCCCAGTATGTTTTGACACGGGCAAGAGCCATCTGTGCGCCCTCTATGCATGCTGACCTCTTCATTGCATCAGCATGCGGCACCGAACCAAGGAACTGCTGCACCAAGCCAAAATAACTCTTCGTCTCCGGCTTCTCCGGCCACAAACGACTCGCAACATACCTCATAGCGAGTCCGGATAACCTGTTCAGCTCCGCCCAGGCGGCCAAATGGTCGGATACTGACAGTGGGCGTTCTGGATTGTGGAACTGCGACCAAAAAAGCTCTTCCAATCCATGGTCACCTCGGCTGCGGAAGTGTTCGGTCGCGTCCGCCGCACTTGCTGCCAAATCCAGATAAGCGTTTTCCGCACTCCACTGCCGGTCTAATGGAGCATACTTGGGGTCTCTAAACTTGATCCGCAGCATATAAGGCTTTCCAGCCGTGATATCTCCGGCCTGACGTAGCTCCTCCTTCATCGCTCTCATTGCAGAGCGAGTATCCTTGGCTTCGGCAGTGATCTTTTCAAGGTCCTTCTGAGCTGCCCTATCTTCTTGTTCAAGAAATTTACAGCGGTCGGTAGCATCCTTCAATTTTATGGCCATCTCGGCTATTACCTTCTTGCTCTGGCAGTGAGCAGCCTGTTCGGCTTTTAGCTCTTCAGCCGCTTTAACGGCAGCCGCATCACTTTTCCTTGCTTGCTCCTTGGCTCGGGAAAGTTCCCCCCGAAGGTTCTTCACGGCAGCAGCACCATCTACATCAAGCACATATATATAAGGCCCGAGCATCGAGCTCCTATTACCGGGAGTCTTTGGAACATACCTTGAGCCTCGTCTAGCCTCTTATTTACAAGCGCGATGTCGGCATCTGCTATGTCAAGTTGCCACTTTAGTTCGGCAGATTCATCAGTCCGGCTAGCCACCGAACGCCTCGCCACCTTCATGGAATAGGCGACATGTTATACCTGGGGTTATGATCCTCTGTGCGCTGTCACTCGTGACGACACACAGAGGCTCAGGGACTACTATTCATACAGGGCACATTTAATATGCGGCTCTACCAAAAGGTACACCTTTTTACGTACCTCAAAGCCTGTTAGTAAACTCCTGGTAGCCTCGCACAATCCGCTTTCCGCGGATCAAATCCTTCCAATCACCGTATTCATCAACATACGGTGTTCTTCTGAGATGGACGCCCTACCAAGCAGATCCTTCAGCCCCTCCGACGGCGCGCCAGAGGGTGCCGGACTAGCCTGACGACCTTTTCCAGGGTCCGGACTTGGAAAAACCTTTCGGGACGATACCTCGGGGTCGCCAGCCTCGTGAGATGGTGCAACAAGGGGAGGCGTTTCGCTCTCTATCATCTCTGGACGAAGATCCCCTGAAGATGAGCTCTGCTGAGAAGGGTTGAGATTCGAACTGCAAGATAATGTTTCGGTTATTTTCCTCAGGAATAAAACAGGAGTGTGATTCATTATGGAACCCCTCCCTTCACTTACGTCTCGGGGGAGAGCGGGTCCCCTTTATAGGGCAATTCGGATGGGGCGTTCTCCGGTGCCGAACCCTCTGGCGAAGATTTCTTCCCCCGTTTTGAGGTTATCACCTCCGGTCTTCAGAGGCAGTCCTTTTCTTTCCTTGGTCGGGGGAATTTTCGATTCTTCCCTTCCTAACAGCCTCCTTCGCGGAGGCGGTAGCTCCTTGGTTCCCCCCTTCGCCTTCCACCTAAAGCGCGACCTCCAGCATCCTGGTCAGCACGGGATTCAGCATTGTCTCGGGCAGGGGGCTAGACACCTGATAAGCTTTGCCTTCGCTATCCACTCCTGTTCAAAGGACAACTCTGTTAAAGGGTAATTTTGATAAAAACATGGATGGTGTGTCCAAATACGGGGCTACTTACTGTAGCATCCGGGCGATTGCAGCTCAGACCTGCGTCCTCGGACAAATCCGGACACCTTGCTTGTGATCCGAAGAACAATTTGTACATCTCCACGGGTGTCATTCCCATGAAATGTTGTAGGACTCGAGGTCCCACCGGATTAAACTCCCACATGCGGAGAGGTCGACGTTTGCAGGGCAGTGTGCGGCGAATCACCATGACTTGCGCCACTACGGTCAAATTGATATCTCTTTCTAGAAGATCTCGAATACGGCCCTGCAGCAAGGGCACGTCTTTGGGCGGCCCCCAGGTAAGTCCTTCATTAACCCATGATGCCAGCTGTGGTGGGGGACCCGAGCGAAAAGTAGGTGGTGCCACCCATGTGGTGCCCCTGGGGGCTGTGATGTCAAACCAGTCCCGTTGCCATAAGCCGAGATCCTCTTGAAAAGAGCCTTCGGGCCATGGAGCGTCGTCCATCTTGCTTATTATAGCTCCTCCGCACTCAGCGTGCTGCCCCTCGATCATTTTCGGTTCCACTTTGAAGGTTTTTAGCCACAATCCGAAGTGAGGAGTGATATGGAGGAAGACCTCGCACACGACAATGAATGATGAGATCTGGAGGATGGACTCCAGAGCTAGGTCGTGGAACTCCAGCCCGTAGTAAAACATAAGCCCCCTCACGAAGGGATCGATCGGGAAGCCTAGCCCCCGAAGGAAGTGAGATGCGAACACCACGCTTTCACCGGGCTGGGGAGCGGGAATAGCTTGCCCTTGAGCAGGCAGTCTATGCGAGATTTTGCCAGTTAGATACCTAGCATCTCTCAGCTTTCGCACATCTTCTTCCGTAATGGAGGAAGGCATCCACCAGCCTTGAAGGTCGGAGCCGGACATCGTCAAAAGTCCGAAGCGCCTAAAACTAGAGCTTTGGGTGTTGGAACTCGAAGCAAGGGGCGGATTTGATTGTTTTGAGAAGAAGGGAGCCAGGCCTTGGTTCCTTTATAAAGGAGGTGAATACCAAGAGCCCTCCCCGTAACTGTTTGAGACTCGCTTTCAATTAGGGAGTCATACCAAAGGCACGGTTGGGTTACCCACGCCCGTATTGATGGGAATCCCGGAATAAGGGGACACGATCTCTATTTTTACAAGACGTGCCAAGGAAACTGCCTCGCTAAGCGCGCTGGGGTGGAACAGTAAAACGATTTGAGTAAAAGCCTGGCCGTGACGTCACGGAGTACGTCCGCAGACCTGATTGGTGCACATATTATTCTCTCTACGGTGGAGTGTGGAACTTATTTTGCAGAGCCGGACACTACCCTGGTGTTCAATATCTTCTATGAAATATTCGGAGGAGGAACCCACCTTGCAATGCCGAAGACAACTTGCGCGCCGGACTCGTCGTCATTGAATCCTGGTTCAGGGGCTACTGAGGGAGTCCTGGATTAGGGGGTTTCCGGATGGCCGGACTATGACCTTTGGCCGGACTCCCGGACTATGAGATACAAGATTGAAGACTCCGTCTCGTGTCTGGATGGGACTTTCCTTGGCGTGGAAGGCAAGCTTGGCGATACGATATGAAGATCTCCTCCCATTGTAACCGACTCTGTGTAACCCTAGCCCTCTCCGGTGTCTATATAAACCGGAGAGTTTTAGTCCATAGGACGAACAACAATCATACCGTAGGCTAGCTTCTAGGGTTTAGCCTCTCTGATCTCGTGGTAGATCTACTCTTGTACTACCCATATCATCAATATTAATCAAGCAGGAGTAGGGTTTTACCTCCACCGTGAGGGCCCGAACCTGGGTAAAAACATCGTGTCCCTTGTCTCCTGTTACCATCCGCCTAGACGCACAGTTCGGGACCCCCTACCCGAGATCCGCCGGTTTTGACACCTACACTAGGCTTTGCTCTTCATTCCTTCGTTCGAGGGCTCATGTTTTATTATGGGCTAGATTTCCATGATCTAGCTCCGGACTCTTTCCTTCATATCTCGGCGTTTATCATCACGTGCGAGGCTTTCCTCCGTATTTCCCCACACTTCGGCTTATGGCACAAGACCTTCAATGTGAAACCGAAGATAATCGATGGGAAGCAAGCAGAGTGCGGAGGTGCTTCAATAAACAAGCTTATCAATTCTCCTTGGCCAAAGGGATCCTTCGCAGAATCTTCTGACTTATGGCAATGGGAGTGGTTTTACATCACTGAACCCTGCGGTAAGAAGTGGGCAGCCACGCCTGCGTTTCGTTCCAACTCTCCGCCATAGCTCGCATCATGGATTAAAAAGGGGCTGGACTGGGGATCTATTGATGAAGTGCAGACGCTACAAAGTCGCATTCGGAGCCTGATATCTACTACACAACCTTCTTCTTGTAGATGTTGTTGGGCCTGCAAGTGCACAGGTTTGTAGGACAGTAGAAAATTTCCCTCAAGTGGATGACCTAAGGTTTATCAATCCATAGGAGGGGTAGGATGAAGATGGTCTCTATCAAGCAACCCTGCAACCAAATAACAAAGAGTCTATTGTGTCCCCAACACATCCAATACAATGGTAAATTGTATAGGTGCACTAGTTCGGCGAAGAGATGGTGATACAAGTGCAATATGGATAGTAGATAAAGGTATTTGTAATCCGAAATTATAAAAACAGCAAGGTAGCAAGCGATAAAAGTGAGCGTAAACGGTATTGCAATGATAGGAAACAAGGCATAGGGTTCATACTTTCACTAGTGCAAGTTCTCTCAACAATAATAACATAGATAGATCATATAACAATCCCTCAACATGCAACAAAGAGTCACTCCAAAGCAACTAATAGCGGAGAACAAACGAAGAGATTTTGGTAGGGTACGAAACCACCTCAAAGTTATCCTTTTTGTTCTATCTATTCAAGAGTTCGTAGTAAAATAACATAAAGCTATTATTTCCGCTCAATCCATCATAGAGTTCATACTAGAATAACACCTTAAGACACAAATCAACCAAAACCCTAATGTCACCTAGATACTCCATTGTCACCTCAACTATCCGTGGGCATGATTATACGATATGCATCACACAATCTCAAATTCATCCAACCAACACAAAGTACTTCAAAGAGTGCCCCAAAGTTTCTACCGGGGAGTCAAGAAAACGTGTGCTAACCCCTATGCATAGGTTCATGGGCGGAACCCGCAAGTTGGTCACCAAAACATACATCAACTGGCACATGATATCCCATTGTCACCACAGATAATCACGGCAAGACATACATCAAGTGTTCTCAAATCCTTAAAGACTCAATCCAACAAGATAACTTCAAGAGGAAACTCAATTCATCACAAGAGAGTAGAGGGGGGAGAAACATCATAAGATCCAACTATAATAGCAAAGCTCGCGATACATCAAGATCGTGCCATAGAGAGAACACGAGAGAGAGAGAGAGAGATCAAGCACATAGCTACTGGTACATACCCTCAGCCCCGAGGGTGAACTACTCCTTCCTCGTCATGGAGAGCGCCGATATGATGAAGATGGCCACCGGTGAGGGATCCCCCCTTCGACAGGGTGCTGAAATGGGCTCCCGAGAGGTTTTTGGTGGCTAAAGAGGCTTGCGGCGGCGGAACTCCCGATCTATCTTCTCCGTGGATGTTTTTAGGGTACGTGGGACTATATAGCCGAAAGAAGTCGGTCGGGAGGTGCTCGAGGGGCCCACGAGACAAGGGGCGCGCCCAGTAGGGGGGGGCGCCCTCCTATCTCCTGGCCTCTTCGAGGCTCTTCTGACATGAACTCCAAGTCTCATGGGTGATATTCTTCCAAAACATCACGCCGCCGAAGGTTTCATTCCGTTTGGACTCCGTTTGATATTCCTTTTCTTCGAAATACTGAAACAGGCAATAAAACAGCAATATGGGCTGGGCCTCCGGTTAATAGGTTAGTCCCAAAAGTAATATAAAAGTGTATAATAAAGCCCTAATCATTCAAAACAGATAATAAAATAGCATGAATGCTTCATAAATTATAGATACGTTGGAGACGTATCAGCATCCCCAAGCTTAATTCCTGCTCGTCCTCGAGTTGGTAAATGATAAAAGAAAGAATTTATGAAGTGTGAATGCTAGAAGGTGCACAAGTTTGATCAAAGATAATTTCAATCACCTTTTCTAGCATGATTATATGTCCTAACAGTAGTTCATCTCAAAAAACTTTTCACGACCAAGTAATAAGCTATTCACATGTTAAAGCATAGATCATAAACTTTCTTGAAAACTAGCGAACTTCATTCTGAGTCATCAAACAATTACAATTCATCTTATTTTCAGGAATAACAAACTCCAGATACTGAACTATCATATAGTCTTCTACAATTGCTAGCACTCACGCAATACTAATGGTTATGGAGTTTCAATCGGACACTGTGAAAGGTAGGGGCTTATATTGTTTCCTCCCAACGTATTCACCTTTGGGTGATGTCAACAATAATAGTTCATGCTAACTTACATCCAATTGGATATATATATATCAGGATCACCTCAACACAAAGTGCTTTCCAAAGGATAAAATGAAAAAGGGAAAGGTGAAGATCACCTTGACTCTTGCATAAAGTAAAAGACATAAAGTAAAATATAGGCCCTTCGTAGAGGGAAGCAGAGGTTGTCATGCGCTTTTAGGATTGGATACACAAAATCTTAATGCGAAAGAACATCACTTTGTATTGCCACTTGTATATGGACCTTTATTATGCAGTCCGTCACTTCTATTGCTTCCATAACAAGATCGTACAAAGCTTATTTTCTCCGCACTAATAAGTCATGCATATTTAGAGAGCAATTTTTATTGCTTGCACCGATGACAACTTACTTGAAGGATCTTACTCAATCCATAGGTAGGTATGGTGGACTCTCATGGCAAAAACTGGGTTCAAGGATATTTGGAAGCACAAGTAGTATCTCTACTTGGTGCAACGAATTTTGGCTAGCATGAGGGGGAAAGGCAAGCTCAACATGTTTGAATGATCCATGACAATATACTTTAACTGGGATGTGAGAAAACATAACCCATTACGTTGTCTTCCTTGTCCAACATGAAATCTTTAGCATGTCATACTTAATGAGTGCTCACAATTATAAAAGATGTCTAGGATAGTATATTTATATGTGAAATCTCTCTTCCTTCAATATTCTTTCATGAATTGTTCAAATGACCAATACAATGCTTGCTAACCTTCAATAATTTTACAACCTCTACTTCTTAGATGTGAAGTCATTACTCCCCATGGGATAAGAAAATGAAACATATATAAATTCAGATTTATGACATTCAACTCATTCAACCATTTACTCATAGGATATAAGTGAAGCACACGAGTAAAAATCAGACTACTCCAACAAGATATAAGTGAAGATCAATGAGTAGCTAAATAATTGTGTAACTATGTGAAGACTCTCTCTCATTTAAGAATTTCAGATCTTGGTATTTTATTCAAACAGCAAGCAAAACAAAATAAAATGACATTGCAAGGATAGCACAACTCATGTGAAGAAGCAAAAACTTAGGCTCAACCGATACTAACCGATGGTTGTTGAAGAAGAAGAGTGGGATGCCTACCGGGGCATCCCCAAGCTTAGATGCTTGAGACTTCTTGAAATATTGTCTTGGGGTGCCTTGGGCATCCCCAAGCTTGAACTTTTGTGTCTCCTTAATTCCTCTCATATCATGGTTTCTTCTTTTGATCAAAAGCTTCATCCACACCAAACTAAACAAGAACTCATGAGATAGGTTAGTATAAACCAATGCAAAACCTTATCAATTTCTACTGTAAAAAATTACTAAAATTATTATTCAACATTTCATAATAAATGTCTCTGCATATTTAACACTCCTATCCTCAAATAGAATCATTAAACAAGCAAACATATGCAAACAATGCAAACATAACAGCAATCTGCCAAAACAGTACAGTCTGTAAAGAATGCAAGAGTATCAATGCTTACCTAACTCCAAAAATTATGAGAAAAATTCCCACTGTAATACATTTATCAGAGCTTAATATGCAAAAAGTTTCAACATTATACCATTCTCTGAGTTTCTAGGGAATTTTTGCAACAGCGGTAAACTTTCTGTTTTCAAACAGCAACATGTATACTAGCAAGATAAGCATGGTAAAGGCTATCCTTGACTTTTTTTTATTGAAAATAAAGGCGCAAAACATTAACATAAATAACAGCAAGAAAATACTAGCAAAATAAAATGATGCTCCAAGCAAAACACATATCATGTGGCGAATAAAAATATAGCTCCAAGTAAAGTTACCGATGAACAAAGACAAAAGAGGGGATGCCATCCGGGGCATACCCAAGCTTAGGCTCTTGGTTGTCCTTGAATATTACCTTGGGGTGCCTTGGGAATCCCCAAGCTTAGGCTCTTTCCACTCTTTATTCCATAGTCCATCGAATCTTTACCCAAAACTTGAAAACTTCAACCACACAAAACTCAAAACAAAACTCGTAAGCTCCGTTAGTATAAGAAAATAAAACCACCACTTAGGTACTGTAATGAACTCATTCTAAATTCATATTGGTGTTAAACATACTGTATTCCAACTTCTATATAGTTCATACCACTTAATACTAGCCATAGATGCATCAAAATAAGCAAACAACACATTGAAAACAGAATCTGTCAAAAACAGAATAGTCTGTAGTAATCTGTATCAAACGTATACTTCTGGAACTCAAAAAATTCTCAAAATAAATTGCTGGACCTGAGGAATTTGTATATTAATCATATTCAAAAAGAATAAACTTAAAGCACTCTCTATTAAAAAAATGGCAGCTAATCTCGTGAGCGCAAAAGTTTCTGTTTTTTTTACAGCAAGATCACATAAACTTCACTCAAGTCTTCCCAAAGGTTCTACTAGGAACTTTATTGAAACAAAAGATATAAAACATGTTTACTACAGTATAATAATCATGTGGACACACAAAAACAGTAAGGGTAAATATTGGGTTGTCTCCCAACAAGCGCTTTTCTTTAATGCCTTTCTAGCTAGGCATGATGATGGCAATGATGCTCACATAAAAGATAAGAATTGAAACATAAAGGGAGCATCATGAAGCATATGACTAGCATATTTAAGTCTAACCCACTTCCTATGCATAGGGATTTTGTGAGCAAACAACTTATGGGAACAATAATCAACTAGCATAGGAAGGCAAAACAAGCATAGCTTCAAAACTTTAAGCACATAGAGAGGAAACTTGATATTATTGCAATTCCTACAAGCATATGTTCCTCCCTCATAATAATTTTCAGTAGCATCATGAATGAATTCAACAATATAACCAGCACCTAAAGCATTCTTTTCATGATCTACTAGCATAGAAAATTTACTACTCTCCACCTAAGCAAATTTCTTCTCATTCGGAATAGTGGAAGTATCATAAGAGACTTGAACACTAAAAATTGTTTCCACATTAAAAGAGTAATGTTCAGAAAAAGGGTAATCATAATTTTGAAAAATTTTATAAATATAATCATCACTACTTTTTATAGCATAAGTTTCATCACAATAATCATCATAAGTAGCAACTTCGTTCTCATCATAATCGATTGAAACCTCCCCCAAGATAGTGGAATCACTAAATAAAGTTGACACTATTCCAAATCCACTTTCGTATTCATCACAATAAAATTCAACATCCTCCAAAATAGTGGGATCACTACTTCCTAAAGTTGACACTCTTCCAAACCCACTTTCATCAATATAATCATCATAGGTAAGAGGCATGCTATCATCATAACAACTTTGCATATCAAAACTTGGGATGCTAAAAATATCATCTTAATTAAACATAGCATCCCCAAGCTTGGGACAAACATTAATTTCAGCAAATATATTCTCAAATATTTCATCCTCATCAAACATAGCTTCCCCAACCTTGGGCCTTTTCATATCATAAGCATAATCACTCTCATCATTAATAATATGGATAGCACCAATAGTATAGCAATCATCATCCCAATGAGTAGTAGGAGCAACATCATTTGGGAGGGATACCTTTCTACCTTTGTTGCTCCTTCTTTTATTTTTCTTCTTCACATCACGTGTGGGTTCAACCTTCCTCTTTGAGCTACTTATTGATGAGATTGGTTGAATAGAAAGCTCCTCCTCGTTACCTGATTCATCATAAGAAATAATAGGAGGATATTTGGAAGTCTCTTCCCTTTCATTAGTATTTTCATCATCTTCTATTTGCTTTATTTTCTTTAGGTAATTGGCAATATAAGGATTTTCAATGCAATTCACCGCACAAAACAAATAAATCTTCTCTAAATCAATTTCAAGGAAATGCCCAAGATTAAATTTTGGAATAAGCTTAGTTGCACGTTTCAATTCTTCATAACCCAAAAGCAAACTAATTTCATTGTAATGAGCAAGGGAGATCAAATCTTCACAATTTTTGGACACGATTCGATCATGATACAATTTGCATTGGAGATGTAAATGACCATGTTCATTGCATAGTTCACAAGTACGACAAAGGAAGTGTAAATTTTCAGCACTCCCATTTAACTTTTCTTGCAACAATTTACTTTCTAAATGCTTATGCCTCTTGCAATATATATCTTCTCTATTTGGTGTGTTCATGCAAACATGCACTCCACAAAAGTTGACATGCTTATGAGAGATATTTTCATCATGACTAGAGCAATCATCATTAGTACTATGGATATTCAAGGAGTTCATACTAACAACATTGCAATCATGCTCATCATTCAAAGATTTAATGTCAAACATTTTATAGATTTCTTCTTCTAGCACTTGAGCACAATTTTCCTTTTCATCATACTCACGAAAGATATTAAAAAGATGAAGCGTATGAGACAAACTCAATTCTGTTTTTTTGTAGTTTTCTTTTATAGACTAAGCTAGTGATAAAACAAGAAACAAAAAGATTCGATTGCAAGATCTAAAGATATACCTTCAAGCACTCACCTCCCCAGCAATGGCGCTAGAAATGGGCTTGATGTCTACTACACAACCTTCTTCTTGTAGACGTTGTTGGGCCTGCAAGTGCACATGTTTGTAGGACAGTAGCAAATTTCCCTCAAGTGGATGACCTAAGGTTTATCAATCCGTAGGAGGCGTAGGATGAAGATGGTTTCTCTCAAGCAACCCTGCAACCAAATAACAAAGAGTCTCTTGTGTCCCCAACACACCCAATACAATGGTAAATTGTATAGGTGCACTAGTTCGGTGAAGAGATGGTGATACAAGTGCAATATGGATAGTAGATAAAGGTATTTGTAATCCGAAATTATAAAAACAGCAAGGTAGCAAGCGATAAAAGTGAGCGTAAACGGTATTGCAATGATAGGAAACAAGGCATAGGGTTCATACTTTCACTAGTGCAAGTTCTCTCAACAATAATAACATAGATAGATCATATAACAATCCCTCAACATGCAACAAAGAGTCACTCCAAAGCAACTAATAGTGGAGAACAAACGAAGAGATTATGGTAGGGTACGAAACCAACTAAAAGTTATCCTTTTTGTTCATCTATTCAAGAGTTCATAGTAAAATAGCATAAAGCTAATCTTTTCGCTCAATCCATCATAGAGTTCATACTAGAATAACACCTTAAGACACAAATCAACCAAAACCCTAATGTCACCTAGATACTCCATTGTCACCTCAAGTATCCGTGGGCATGATTATACGATATGCATCACACAATCTCAAATTCATCCAACCAACACAAAGTACTTCAAACAGTGCCCAAAAGTCTCTACCGGAGAGTCAAGAAAACGTGTGCCAACCCCTATGCATAGGTTCATGGGCGGAACCCGCAAGTTGGTCACCAAAACATACATCAAGTGGCACATGATATCCCATTGTCACCACAGATAATCATGGCAAGACATACATCAAGTGTTCTCAAATCCTTAAAGTATCAATCCGATAAGATAACTTCAAGAGGAAACTCAATTCATCACAAGAGAGTAGAGGGGGGAGAAACATCATAAGATCCAACTATAATAGCAAAGCTCGCGATACATCAAGATCGTGCCATAGAGAGAACACGAGAGAGAGAGAGAGATCAAACACATAGCTACTGGTACATACCCTCGGCCCCGAGGGTGAACTACTCCCTCCTCGTTATGGAGAGCGCCAGGATGATGAAGGTGGCCACCAGTGAGGGATCCCCCCTCTGGCAGGGTGCCGGAACGGGCTCCCGAGAGGTTTTTGGTGGCTATAGAGGCTTGCGGCGGCGGAACTCCCGATCTATCTTCTCCGTGGATGTTTTTAGGGTACGTGGGACTATATAGGCGAAAGAAGTCGGTCGGGAGGTGCTCGAGGGGCCCACGAGACAGGGAGGGGGCGACCTCCTATCTCCTGGCCTCCTCGAGGATCTTTTGACGTGAACTCCAAGTCTCCTGGGTGATATTCTTCCAAAAAATCACGTTGCCGAAGGTTTCATTCCGTTTGGACTCCGTTTGATATTCCTTTTCTTCGAAATACTGAAACATGCAATAAAACAACAATATGGGCTGGGTGTCCGGTTAATAGGTTAGTCCCAAAAGTAATATAAAAGTGTATAATAAAGCCCGTAATCATTCAAAACAGATAATGAAATACCATGAATGCTTCATAAATTATAGATACGTTGGAAACGTATGAGAGCCTCATTGAGAAGGACACCGGTCTCATCAATGTAATCCAAGTAATGCTATTCCGTCGGATCCTACCCTGTCAGCGACGCCCTCTCCGCATGTGGGAGTTTAATCCAGAAGGTCCATGGACCCTCCAGCCTTCTCTGGCAAGATGCTCAGAGAGATGTGGAAATTGTTCTTCGGCGCACAAAAACAGTGGCCGGATACTACAGAAGACATCAGTCTTGACTGCAATCATCCAGATACCCCGGTAAGCATCTTAACTTCCGAACATAGTTTTGTCAAATTCCTCATGACAATGTACTGATAAACCTCTACTCAGCCAGGGCTGGTTAAAGAAGGCGGAGAGAATTAGATGTTCGGCTCCACTTCCCGAAGACTCTGTCGATCCGGTGTTAACAAGGATGCTGGCTCCGGCACCATATCAAGTGCCGGCGAGGGAAGATAAGGAGGAGAGCGACGAGGCCCAAGGTGGCCTTCATTCTGGAGGCACACCATGCAATTTGTCCGGGGAGATCGGAACTTCCACTTCCAAAAGTGGAAGGGAAGGGCAAGCTGACATCCCTTCTCCTCATGGGAAGAAGAGGACCGCCTCCGAAGACTTGAAAAGAGAAACTTCTAAGCGGGGGAAGAAATCCCGGTTAGAGGATGACGTTGCGCCATCGCTTCATAAAGACAAGCCTTTAGCCGAATCGTAAGTGAACCAGGGTGCTATTAAGTGTTGGAAATATGCCCTAGAGGCAATAATAAAATGGTTATTATTATATTTCCTTGTTCATGATAATTGTCTATTGTTCATGCTATAATTGTATTGACAGGAAACCGTAATACATGTGTGCATACATAGACCACAACAAGTCCCTAGTGAGCCTCTAGTTGGCTAGCTCGTTGATCAACAGATGGTCATGGTTTCCTGACTATGGACATTGGATGTCATTGATAACGGGATCACATCATTAGGAGAATGATGTGATGGACAAGACCCAATCATAAGCATAGCATAAGATCGTGTAGTTCGTTTGCTAGAGCTTTTCTAATGTCAACTATCATTTCCTTAGACCATGAGATTGTGTAACTCTCGGATACCGTAGGAGTTCTTTGGGTGTACCAAATGTCACAACGTAACTAGGTGACTATAAATGTGCTCTACAGGTATCTCCGAAAGTGTCTGTTGGGTTGGCACGAATCGAGACTGGGATTTGTCACTCCGTATGACGGAGAGGTATCTCTGGGCCCACTCGGTAATGCGTCATCATAATGAGCTCAATGTGACCAAGTGGTTGGTCACGGGATCATGCATTACGGAACGAGTAAAGTGAATTTTTGGTAACGAGATTGAACAAGGTATTGGGATACCGACGATCGATTCTCGGGCAAGTAACATACGATTGACAAAGGGAATTGTATACGGGATTGCTTGAATCCTCGACATCGTGGTTCATCCGATGAGATCATCGTGGAGCTTGTGGGATCCAACATGGGTATCTAGATCCCGCTATTTGTTATTGGCCGGAGAGATGTCTCGGTCATATCTGCATAGTTCCCGAACCCGTAGGGTCTACACACTTAAGGTTCGATGACGCTAGGGTTATAGGGAATAGATGTACGTGATTACCAAATGTTGTTCGGAGTCCCGGATGAGATCCCGGACGTCACGAGGAGTTCCGGAATGGTTCGGAGGTGAAGATTTATATATGGGAAGTCAAGTTTCAGTCACCGGAAAGGTTTCAGGCTTTATCGGTATTGTACCGGGACCACCGAGGGGGTTCCGGGGGTCCACCTGCCCCGAAGGACCTAATGGGATGTAGTTGGGTGGGAACCAGCCCATTAGTGGGCTGGTGCGCCCCCCCAAGGGCCCAAGGCACCTAGGGTTGGAAACCCTAAGGGGGCCGCTGCCCCCCCAGGGGTCGTCGCCCCCCTAGTTGGAAACCCTAAGGGGGCCGCTGCCCCCCCCCCCCGAGGGGCCGCTGCCCCGGGGGCCGCCGCCCCCCTCTAGATGGATCTAAGGGGGCCGGCGCCCCCCTCCCCTTCCCCTATATATAGTGGGGGTTTGGGGGCTGCCGGAGACACGAGTCTCCCTCTCTCTTGGCGCAGCCCTACCCCTCTCCCTCCTCGTCTCTCACAGTGCTTGGCGAAGCCCTGCTGGAGTGCCATGCTCCTCCACCACCACCACGCCGCCGTGCTGCTGCTGGACGGAGTCTTCCCCAACCTCTCCCTCTCCCTTGCTGGATCAAGGCGCGGGAGACGTCACCGGGCTGCACGTGTGTTGAACGTGGAGGCACCGTTGTTCGGTGCTTAGATCAGATTCGGCCGCGATCTGAATCGCTTCGTGTACGACTCCACCGACCGCGTTCTTGCAACGCTTCCGCATTGCGATCTTCAAAGGTATGAAGATGCACTCCCCTCTCTAGTAAACTCCATAGATTGATCTTGGTGATGCGTAGAAAGTTTTAATTTCTGCAACGATCCCCAACAGTGGCATCATGAGCTAGGTCTATGAGTAGTTTCTATGCACAAGTAGAACACAAGTTTGTTGTGGGCGTCGATTTTGTCAATTTACTTGCCACTACTAGTCTTATCTTGTTTTGGTGGCATCGTGGGATGAAGCGGCCCAGACCGACCTTACACGTATGCTTACGTGAGACAGGTTCCACTGACTGACATGCACTAGTTGCATAAGGTGGCTAGCGGGTGTCTGTCTGTCCCACTTTAGTCGGATCGGATTTGATGAAAAGGGTCCTTATGAAGGGTAAATAGTAATTGGAATATCACGTTGTGGTTTTGGCGTAGGAAAGAAACGTTCTTGCTAGAAACCTATAGCAGCCATGTAAAAAAAATCTTGCAACAACAATTAGAGGACGTCTAACTTGTTTTTGCAGCATGTGCCGTGTGATGTGATATGGCCAAAAGGATGTGATGAATGATATATATGTGATGTATGAGATTGATCATGTTCTTGTAATAGGAATCACAACTTGCATGTCGATGAGTATGACAACCGGCAAGAGCCATAGGAGTTGTCTTAATTTATTGTATGACCTATGTGTCATTGAATAATGCCATGTAATTACTTTACTTTATTGCTAAAGCGTTAGCCATAGTAGTAGAAGTAATAGTTGGCGAGACAACTTCATGAATACACGATGATGGAGATCATGGTGTCATGCCGGTGACGATGATGATCATGGCACCCCAAAGATGGAGATCAAAAGGAGCAAATGATATTGGCCATATCATGTCACTATTTGATTGCATGTGATGTTTATCATGTTTTACATCTTATTTGCTTAGAACGACGGTAGCATAAATAAGATGATCCCTCGCTAAAATTTCAAGAAAGTGTTCCCCCCTAACTATGCACCGTTGCAAAGGTTCGTTGTTTCGAAGCACCACGTGATGATCGGGTGTGATAGATTCTAATGTTCGAATACAACGGGTGTAAGCTAGATTTACGCAAGCAAAACACTTAGGTTGACTTGACGAGTCTAGCATGTACAAACATGGCCTCGGAACACAAGAGACCGAAAGGTCGAACATGAGTCGTATAGCAGATATGATCAACATGAAGATGTTCACCGATGATGACTAGTCCGTCTCACGTGATGATCAGACATGGCCTAGTTGACTTGGATCATGTATCACTTAGATGACTAGAGGGATGTCTATCTGAGTGGGAGTTCATTAAATAATTTGATTAGATGAACTTAATTATCATGAACTTAGTCTAAAATCTTTACAATATGTCTTGTAGATCAAATGTCCCACGCTAATATTGTCCTCAACTTCAACGCGTTCCTAGAGAAAACCAAGATGAAAGACGATGGTAGCAACTATACGGACTGGGTCCGGAACTTGAGGATCATCCTCATAGCTGCCAAGGAAGCATATGTCCTTGAAGCACCGCTAGGTGAAGCACCAGTCCCAACAAACCAAGACATTATGAATGCTTGGCAGTCCCATGTTGATGATTACTCCCTAGTTCAGTGCGGCATGCTTTACAGCTTAGAACCGGGGCCCCAAAAGCGTTTCGAGTAGCACAGAGCATATGAGATGTTCCAAGAGCTGAAAATGGTTTTCCAAGCTCATGCCCGGGTCGAGAGATATGAAGTCTCCGACAAGTTCTACAGTTGTAATATGGAGGAGAATAGTTCCGTTAGCGAGCACATACTCCAAATGTCTGGGTTGCACAACCGCTTGCCTCAGCTGGGAGTTAATCTCTCGGATGACGCAATCATTAACAAAATCCTTCAGTCGCTTCCATCGAGCTACAAGAGCTTTATGATGAACTTCAATATGTAGGGGATGGAGAAAGCCATTCTTGAGGTATATTCAATGCTGAAATCAACGGAGGTGGAAATCAAAAAGGAACATCAAGTGTTGATGGTGAATAAAACCACTAAGTTCAAGAAAGGCAAGGGTAAAAAGGGTTTCAAGAAAGACGGCAAGGGAGTTGCCCCGCCCGGCAAGCAAGCTGCCGGGAAGAAGCCAAAGAATGGACCCAAGCCTGAGACTAAGTGTTTTTATTGCAATGGAAGTGGTCACTGGAAGCGGAACTGCCCCAAGTACTTAGCAGACAAGAAGGCCGGCAACACCAAAGGTATATGTGATATACATGTTATTGATGTGTACCTTACCAGTACTCGTAGTAGCTCCTGGGTATTTGATACCGGTGCGGTTGCTCATATTTGTAACTCAAAACAGGAGCTACGGAATAAGCGGAGACTGGCGAAGGACGAGGTGACGATGCGCGTCGGGAATGGTTCCAAGGTCGATGTGATCGCCGTCGGCACGCTACCTCTACATTTACCTACGGGATTAGTTTTAAACCTCAATAATTGTTATTTAGTGCCAGCTTTGAGCATGAACATTGTATCTGGATCTCGTTTAATACGAGATGGCTACTCATTTAAATCCGAGAATAATGGTTGTTCTATTTATATGAGAGATATGTTTTATGGTCATGCCCCACTGGTCAATGGTTTATTATTAATGAATCTCGAACGTGATGTTACACATATTCATAGTATGAATACCAAAAGATGTAAGGTTGATAATGATAGTCCCTCATACTTGTGGCACTGTCGCCTTGGTCACGTTGGTGTCAAACGCATGAAGAAGCTCTATGCAGATGGACTTTTGGAGTCTCTTGATTACGAATCATTTGACACGTGCGAACCATGCCTCATGGGAAAAATGACCAAGACTCCATTCTCCAGAACAATGTAGTGAGCAACAAGCTTATTGGAAATCATACATACTAATGTGTGCGGTCCAATGAGCGTTGAGGCTCACGGTGGCTATCGTTATGTTCTCACCCTCACTGATGACTTAAGTAGATATGGGTATGTCTACTTAATGAAACACAAGTCTGAGACCTTTGAAAAGTTCAAGGAATTTTAGAGTGATGTTGAAAATCAACGTGACAGAAAAATAAAGTTCTTATAATTAAATCATGGAGGGGAATATTTGAGTCACAAATTTGGCACACACTTAAGGAAATGTGGAATCGTTTCACAACTCACGCCGCCTGGAACACCTCAGCGTAATGGTGTGTCCGAATGTCGTAATCGCACTCTATTCGATATGGTGCGATCTATGATGTCTCTTACCGATCTACCGCTCTCATTTTGGGGTTATGCTTTAGAGACCGTCGCATTCACTTTAAATAGGGCTCCGTCGAAATCCGTTGAGACGACACCGTATGAATTATGATTTGGGAAGAAGCCTAAGCTGTCGTTTCTAAAAGTTTGGGGATGCGATGCTTATGTGAAGAAACTTCAACCTGAAAAGCTCAAACCCAAGTCAGAAAAATGCGTCTTCATAGGATACCCTAAGGAAACCATTGGGTATACCTTCTACCTCAGATCCGAAGGAAAGATCTTTGTTGCCAAGAATGGGTCCTTTCTGGAGAAAGAGTTTCTCTCGAAAGAAGTAAGTGGGAGGAAAGTAGAACTTGATGAAGTACTGCCTCTTGAAGCGGAAAGTAGCGCAGCTCAGGAAGATGTTCCTATGGTGCCTGCACCGACTAGAGAGGAAGTTAATGATGATGATCAAGGTACTTCGGATCAAGTTGCTACTGAACTTTGTAGGTCCACGAGGACACATTCCATACCAGAATGGTATGGCAACCCTGTCCTGGAAATCATGTTGTTAGACAATGGTGAACCTTCGAACTATGAAGAAGCGATGGACAGCCCAGATTCCAACAAATGGCTTGAAGCCATGCAATCCGAGATAGGATCCATGTATGAAAAAAGGTATGGACTTTGACAGACTTGCCCCATGATCGGCGAGCGATAGAAAATAAATGGATCTTTAAGAAGAAGCCGAACATGGATGGTAATGTTACCATCTATAAGGCTCGACTTGTCGCTAAGGTTTATCGACAAGTTCAAGGGGTTGACTACGATGAGACCTTCTCACCCATAGCGAAGCTGAAGTTCGTCTGAATCATGTTAGGAATTGCCGCATTCTACGATTATGAGATATGGCAAATGGACGTCAAACGACATTCCTTAATGGCTTCCTTAAGGAAGAATTGTAGATGATGCAGCCGGAAGGTTTTGTCGATCCTAAGAATGCTAACAAGGTATGCAAGCTCCAGCGCTCCATCTATGGGCTGGTGCAAGCATCTCGGAGTTGGAACATTTGCTTTGATGAAATGATCAAAGCGTTTGGGTTTATGGAGACTTATGGAGAAGCCTGCGTTTACAAGAAAGTGAGTGGGAACTCTGTAGCATTTCTCATATTATATGTGGATGACATACTATTGATGGGAAATGATATAGAACTTTTGGAAAGCATAAAGGCCTACTTGAATAAGTGTTTTTCAATGAAGGACCTTGGAGAAGCTGCTTACATATTAGGCATCAAGATCTATAGAGATAGATCGAGACGCCTCATAGCTCTTTCACAAAGCACATACCTTGATAAGATATTGAAGAAGTTCAATATGGATCAGTCCAAGAAAGGGTTCTTGCCTACATTGCAAGGTGTGAAATTGAGCTCGGCTCAAAGCCCGACCATGGCAGAAGATAGAGAAAAGATGAGTGTCATCCCCTATGCCTAGCCATAGGGTCTATTATGTATGCCATGTTGTGTACCAGACCTGATGTAAACCTTGCCATAAGTTTGGTAGGAAGGTACCAAAGTAATCCCAGCATGGAACACTGGACAGCGGTCAAGAATATCCTAAAGTACCTGAAAAGGACTAAGGATATATTTCGCGTTTATGGAGGTGACGAAGAGCTCATCATAAAGGGTTACGTCGATGCTAGCCTCGACACAGATCTGGATGACTCCAAGTCCCAAACCGGATACGTGTATATTTTGAATGGTGGGGAAGTAAGCTGGTGCAGTTGCAAGCAAAGCGTCATGGCGGGATCTACACGTGAAGCGGAGTACATGGCAGCCTCGGAGGCAACACATGAAGCAATCTGGATGAAGGAGTTCATTACCGACCTAGGAGTTATTCCCAATGCGTCGGGCCCGATGACTCTCTTCTGTGACAGCACTGGAGATATTGCCCTTGCCAAGGAGCCCAAGTTTCACAAGAAGACTAGACACATCAAGCGTCGCTTCAACTCCATTCGTGAAAATGTTCAAGATGGAGACATAGATATTTGTAAAGTGCATACGAATCTGAATGTCCCAGATCCATTGACTAAACCTCTTCCACGAGCAAAACATGATCAACACCAGAAATCTATGGGTGTTCGATTCATCACAATGTAACTAGATTATTGACTCTAGTGCAAGTGGGAGACTGTTGGAAATATGCCCTAGAGGCAATAATAAAATGGTTATTATTATATTTCCTTGTTCATGATAATTGTCTATTGTTCATGCTATAATTGTATTGACAGGAAACCATAATACATGTGTGAATACATAGACCACAACAAGTCCCTAGTGAGCCTCTAGTTGGCTAGCTCGTTGATCAACAGATGGTCATGGTTTCCTGACTATAGACATTGGATGTCATTGATAACGGGATCACATCATTAGGAGAATGATGTGATGGACAAGACCTAATCATAAGCATAGCACAAGATCGTGTAGTTCGTTTGCTAGAGCTTTTCTAATGTCAAGTATAATTTCCATAGACCATGATATTGTGTAACTCCCAGATACCATAGGAGTGCTTTGGGTGTACCAAACGTCACAACGTAACTGGGTGACTATAAAGGTGCTCTACGGGTATCTCCGAAAGTGTCTATTGGGTTGGCACGAATCAAGACTGTGATTTGTCACTCCGTATGACGGAGAGGTATCTCTGGGCCCACTCGGTAATGCATCATCATAATGAGCTCAATGTGACCAAGTGGTTGGTCACGGGATCATGCATTACAGAACGAGTAAAGTGACTTGCCGGTAACGAGATTGAACGAGGTATTGGGATACCGACGATCGAATCTCGGGCAAGTAACGTACCGATTGACAAAGGGAATTGTATACTGGATTGCTTGAATCCCCGACATCGTGGTTCATCCGATGAGATCATCGTGGAGCTTGTGGGAGCCAACATGGGTATCCAGATCCCGCCGTTGGTTATTGGCCGGAGAGATGTCTTAGTCATGTCTGCATAGTTCCTGCACCCGTAGGGTCTACACACTTAAGGTTCGATGACGCTAGGGTTATAGGGAATAGATGTACGTGGTTACTGTCGGTGTCAAAACAGGTGGATCTCGGGTAGGGGGTCCCGAACTGTGCGTCTAGGCGGATGGTAACAGGAGACAAGGGACACGATGTTTTTACCCAGGTTCGGGACCTCTCGATGGAGGTAAAACCCTACTCCTGCTTGATTAATATTGATGATATGGGTAGTATAAGAGTTGATCTACCACGAGATCAGAGAGGCTAAACCCTAGAAGCTAGCCTATGTTATGATTTTTGTTCGTCCTACGGACTAAACCTCTCCGGTTTATATAGACGCCGGAGAGGGCTAGGGTTACACAGAGTCGGTTACAATGGGAGGAGATCTTCATATCGAATCGCCAAGCTTGCCTTCCATGCCAAGGAAAGCCCTATCCGGACAGGGGACGAAGTCTTCAATCTTGTATCTTCATAATCCGGGAGTCCGGCCAAAGGTCATAGTCCGGCCATCCGGACACCCCCTAATCTAGGACTCCCTCAGTAGCCCCCGAACCAGGCTTCAATGACGATAAGTCCGGCGTGCAAGTTTGTCTTCGGCGTTGCAAGGCGGGTTCTTCTCCAAATTCCATGTTCCTGTCGAATAGTGTCCGTCTTCTAGTGCGTACTGTTCTCCTCAGCTTCCGTGCCCAATAATGACCATCTCCCACGTGTCAAACGAATGCGAAAAGCCAGGGTTTTTTTTCATT